>NC_056727.1:133638793-133776293 GCF_019279795.1 Protopterus annectens
CAGCACAGAGATGTGTGAGTAGGGTCTATATTATAACAATGAAAGTTTAAAATTACAAACACTCCAACTATCAAAAATGCCGGACCTCGAAGTACTTTTTGTGAGATCGCAGTACAGTGAAGATCAGAATATTTGCCTTTTCCTCACTGTAGTGCGATCTTGGAGTTGGTATATATATCTAGTGTGGTGTGTGTGTGTGTGGGGGGGGCGTGAGTTCGAGGTCCGGCATTTTCAATATTTAGAGCAGTCGCAATTTTAAACTTTCGTTGCTTACTCGTATGAGTAGATTCAACAAGTAATGATTATCATGCAATGAATCAGACTTCGTAATATTGTACAAGTACATTCTCTTTCTAACAGTTCTGGAACAAGCAGTGTATACATAAGTATAGACAAAGAAAGCCCTTTGAGCAATATTTACCGGTTAACAAATTCACAAGTATAACACGGATGCTGAAGGAGTACAATCGTATTGAGTAAATTCACATTCATGTGTTTAAAAATGTGTAGTTTGGAGTTTCAAAATGCAAAAAAAAAAAAAAGATTGTTGTGTATCAATAGATGAAAATTATTGCAATGTTATGACTAGTAGACATTTATTGGTATAAAAATGAAAGTTAGTAGAAATGTTGACAGCTTAACATTCTGACCATTTAATGAATATATCCATGTAAATCAAAGTAAAAAATTCAAAATATGAAAGCACACTCACTATATTAATGTGTTTATCTATGGAGAATTTATGTATTTAGCTTTGAAGTCACAGTAGGCAGCATCCACACTTGGAAACTTAGCCCTGATTCTTGAAATACAGCAAGATGGCAGTGGAACTATAAACGCCCATCCCAGGTATCCCCTGCATCACTGCACCAATTGATGGTAACCAGTATACTTCTATGTCCTGCAAGAAAAGAGTAATGTTCTTTTCAGTAGATTGTAAGTTTGTTTACATACTATCATGCAACACAAAATGGGCAGAACTTCAAGCAGAACAAACACTGTGACAATGTTCCACAAAAGACTTCCTATATGTCAAGTGTCACATGTAGAAAACTTGTGGTTCCCCTGTTAACTTCTACTTGTAATCTCATTCATTGTCTGAAGTCTGCTGAAGTACTACAATTCAGTAGTCCCTCCGTCATAGTGCTGCCAGTACCGGTGACAAGCCATCTGAAGGATATGTGGCTCTAACACCACAGGGTGGAATCCGCTGTATAATACCATGTGAATCACTTCTTTGTTCTCTCTTCTGTAACTTGTCTGAGGAATTTCATTGCAGCACAGGCACTCAATGATGTCTTCCCATGAGCACACTTCCACAAGTACACCCGCATAAGATTTAGTAAAATGAAATGCTGTATGTCCATACATATATATATGCAGTAGAAATGAGTAACATAAGCCAGGTGCAAATTCCTGTAACATCTGAGGTATATACTTTGTAAAATGCAGTCAAAGAACGACACATAACATACAGTTGCAGACACACATTTTGTAAATTGCAGAAATTAATATTGATGTACATATTCCTATTTTCATATATGTGTATATATATTTTATTTAAAAAAAAAGAAAAAAAAAATATATATATATATATATATATATATATATATATATATATCATTACGTGCAATATAGATGAAAAAATACATATATATATATATATATATATATATATATATATATATGTGTGTGTGTGTGTGTGTGTGTGTGTATGTATGCATTACTATATGTAAATGTGTGTGTGTGTATATATGTGGAGGCACCTATCATTGAATACATTGCCTCCTTTGGTATGTACCTAACCAGGCATATCCGACAACTGGAATGTCCACAAAGGTTCCTCACTAAAAGAATACAGTGTGTAAGTAAAATGTCCTATCCAGGCTGTCTTATGGCCCTATCCCTGTATTGTCTCCTAAAGGCTTTTGAGGGGAGATCTATGCCTGGCATACAGGACATTGTCAGACCCCACTCTGATGGACCTCCTGCATATCCACAAACAAACAGCACCAGAATAACCCGTTCTAAAGAGTTAAACCTTGCCTGTGATATAAATAGGACCTGCTGGAGAGATGGGTATGTATCCTAGAGACTACCCCGTCTATGGAACATACTCCCCATCCATGTGAAGCAGAGTTCCTCCCTAATCCAATTCAAGTGCAACTTGAGCAATTGGATGGGAGATCGGAAATTCATCTCTGGTTTAGCACCTATGTCTCTAATGGACACAAATAACCTGCAAATGGTTCATCTCCCAGGCCCATGATTACACTTATCAAGGGTATCAGAACTATCTTGTCAGAGATTTGGGATGCATGGCTAGGCTTAAAAAGGCCCTTGTGGTCGTTAGCCTAGTAAACACCTATGAACCTATATATATATATATATATAAATATATATATATACATATATATATATATATATATATATATATATATACACACACACACACACACACACACACATATGTATATGTGTATATTACTACGTGTGTGTGTATAAACTTGTGTATGTATAACACACAAACATAGACACACTGCACACACACAAACATATGCCTACATATAAATACATACGTCTAAGTTAATGTCCATATAATTTATATATGCACACATGCACATATTGCCACATTTGTATCTTTTCGTAGTTACATTAAGTAACAACACATCATAAAGCTTCATACATGTGTATCTGATTACAACTGTTTGTTAATGAACTTAAACACACATACATGAAGCCAGTGTGTGCTGAATCCCGATACACCTAGCATTTTGCAGTTGTCAGGTTTGTGATGGACAGTGCTGGCATCTCCACTCCCCCCCAGTAGACAATCTGTCAGCAGTCACTGTCATCCTTCTTGGCCAACTGTTATATTGCCTGCGCTATTAACCAAATCCGGGTCTGCAGTTAGGGTTTTAGCCTTCAGCAACACAGAGCTGGTGGATGCACACTTTTATCTAAAACATAAGGGCTGAGGGTTGGTATAACGATTAAGGTGTTTACATAACAGACACAGTATACAGAGTTTGATTCTTACATTTGGGAAGTATGGCTAGGCTTATAAAGAAACCTGAGGTCGTTAGCCTAGTAATCACCTATGTCGCTATGAACCTAAGTATGAAAAATGAAGTTTGTATTTCAAAGTGTGTGCATTAATTCAAGTATGATTTCACTGATTCAGAAATGCAACGCAAACTTGTCAAAACAGTCATTGCTTATAAAATGCATGGTCATGCAAAATCAGGTGTCACAGTAAGTATGCAAGTGTTGGACTGTTGGATCCATTAATGTTTGGGAAACAACATACTAAATAAAAGGATTTCCTGACCACTACTGTAAGCAGTATCCTTTTTAATCCATACTCCTAAATACTTTATTTTATCATGTCCCCATAAATATGGGCATTGCTAAACCAGTTCATGTGTGGGTACATAGTTTACAGCAATGGTCTTTGTTTTGTCTTCATTCATTTTATGTCCTGAAAAGACTTGAAACTGTCTCATAATGTTCTGTAACATTAAGATGTCCTTTTTGGTTTCATCAGGTACAAAATAATATTGTCTGCAAATAAAGCCAACTTTTATTGATTACCATGCCGCTTATATCCTTGAATTTCTGAGTTCCTTATTTTCTTTGCCTATTGCTTTAAATATAATGCAAATAACAAAGGGCAAAGAGGATACCCATAGCTGGTTTCTCTGTTTGGACACAAATTATCAAAGAACCTTCCCACTTTAAATGTTGCCTCTGATATGTCATATATCCTCCTAATTATTATTTTATCAGGAAATGCAAATGCATCCATTGCCCTACTCATGAAATCCCAGCTTAGTCTGTCAAATGCTTTCTCTGCATCAGATCACTACCAACAGCAATGATTTCTTACATTCTGCTTCACTCTGTATCATCATTGTTCCATTAATGTTGTCAAATGCTTGTCTGCCATCCACAAAACTACATTGATCCATATCTATCAATTTTGGCAACACCTTTGCCATTCTTTTAGCTATTATAGACACGAATGCTTTATAATCATGATTTAAAATTAAAATGGGCCTATATGAAGCTGGGTCTGATGAGCCTTTACTGTCTTTAGGTATTACAGACACCACCATTTTTTCCAGGATGTTGGTGCTTCCCCTCCTTTTAAAATACTGCTAAACAAAACCTTCCATATCTTTATCACTCATTTGTACTTCATTAACTTGCAGTTTTATCTTAGTTGTTATTGTCAAACAGTCTGAAAGGGTTATTGGATATGTGATGAAACTTTCCATTAAATGCACATGTCCCTGTGAAATATAACTTCTGTCTAGTCTAGCCCAGTTATTGTACTTGGAGAATAATATGTAAATTCTTTCCAACTTCCCACTACTGAATTTATATCTTTTATACCAAATAGTATCATAAGTGTGTCAGAAATCTACCCTCTTTTGTTATATTTTCCTCTTCTAGGTCTCCCAGATACAGCCTTACTGTTACGAAAAGTTCTAGTCCCCATCTATAAGTAATATTCCCATGCCAAAAGCTGATTATTTCTCCAAAACGTTTCTTAATCTCCATAATAGCAGTTTTAGGTGGAGTATAAATACATCCCTGCATAATTCTCCTCTCCTGACAGGAGTCCTTTACTACCACAAATTTACCATTGCTCTTTTCCCCCTCTTCTATCACTACTGGAGTCCATCTAGCAGTTAGTATTATTACTCCCCTTTTCCTTTGTCCCTGATATTCTGCTGAATAGCCATCCTAAAATCCTTTCTTTATCAAGTTCACAACTCATTTCTTTCTAAGTGTGTCTCCTGTTGCATTACTATTTGCACTCTGCATTTCTTAATATAATTCAATATTATTTCCTTTTTGTCTATATCTGTGAGGGCATTCATGTCAAAAACAATATGTTTAGTGTAACCGTTATGGTAAAAAGTTATTATTCACACTTATTGTATATGACAGCTTTTTTGTCTGTTTACAGCTCTTGTGTTACATGCACCCACTAAACACATTTTACAAGACTTTTTGTTTTCATGAAAACCCTCAAAAAAAAAAAAACACCCCTCCTCAGAACATGCTCATAACCTACTAACCTAAACAAACATGCACAAAACTATGTACAGACTCAAATAATGACGTTTAAGTCTCCTGATAGAAATGTTTGTTCACAATCAATAGCTGCACACAAAGACAAAAGCCTAAAGTAAAATTAAGGATGTTATGTGATCCTATCTCGCCTACATTCTGACTGATGGGTTCGGAGCCGATCCCTCGGCTCCCTTATGCCAAAAGCGAAGTCTCTTATTGGCTGAGCTTATTATATCCCAGGATGCACCACTACCAGTCCCCCAGATCTCGTTTGCCGCTAACAAGTGAAGACGTGGTCTCGAGCTGGCTGAGCTAAGTAGTGATTAATTTCACTAGTTTTTCTGTCAGGAATTTCTATTTTTCTTCAACAAAAGCTGTTTTAACAGCTATTCTTGTGTTTTGAGTGAGTTTGGTGGAATTTACTTAGTAAATTCTTGTGTTGTGATGTTGACTAGAGTACCTCTTGTGTGTAAAGGCCTTTCGGTCTTTTTGATTGTAGGTGACTTCTGTTTTGTTAGGGATCTCGGATCCTTTATACTGTGGATAGTTTATCTTTCTGGTTAAAAAAGGTCAAGAGAGAATTTCTTAATAATTTACAGTGTTTGTACTGTGTTTTGGACTTTAATTCACGGAATGTCTCAGGTACCTAGGCCTTCAGGCTTTAAAAAGTGCACCAAGTGCAACTTTAAAATGTCGATCTGAGATGACCACTCTCTCTGTGTTTATTGTTTGGGTGCAAAGCATTTGCAGGAGTCCTGCAGCGTGTGTCACGCTTTTCGAGGTCCTCCAAGAGAGGAAAAATAAGCTCATATTAAAGGTCTTGTAAAACCCTCCTTTGAAGAAGCTTTAGCATCCTCTCCTTCTCCGCTAAAAGAAAAGGCGTCGGCTCCAACCAGTCCGTCGGATCCGACCGCCAAAAGACATAGGCAGGTTTCTCCTTGGCAAGGACGGGGAGGCGTCTGCCTCGATGCCACCAGTCTCGACTCCTCTGGCGGGCCGATGGCTGGCGCGCCGAGTGGGTCACGGCTCCATTGGTCTGGAGCCGACAAGGTTATCGCTCAGACACTTCCTCGGCGCCCGGTGCCGAAGTCCTCCTCGGCACGATGGAAACTAGTGTGGGTATTCCTTGGCCGATAGTCATCCGGTCGCCTTGGGTCCCTAGCCCTTGGGGCCATTGGAGAGGCCATCTCGAACCCATTCAGTATCCTCTAGGTCGCCGAGGATGTCAGATTCGGACATAGACAGGGTGCTCCAAAGACTGTTCCAGTCCCCAGTCTTTCAAAATTTGTTTTGGCTCCGACCCAGTTGGCCGGGCCGATGGCTAACCCATGTCATTGCTGTTCCTCCTCCGACGCCCGGCTCCGGAGCAGGTGCTGTTGGAGCGGTGGAGATCTTAGGGTCGGCTCCGACCCTTACTCCAACCCGAGGGTCGAGTTTGGTACGCGGACTTCGGCTGGACCTGGGGTGATGTTTGGGACCTATACTGTTGGTTCCGAGCCTCCGCGGGACTTCCGTCTGCTATCATGGCTCGGGACGGACCTCCCAGGATTCTGGGGGTCCGGCTTTCAGAGCTATGAGGAGTGCCTTGGCCAAGTCTTCTTTGGCCATCTCTGCGCTACTTGGCACCTTCCTGGGCGTGGAGACTGGATCTTTGGCAGTTCCCCTGTCCTTAGGCAGCGGAGCCCCTGGGCCTGAGGTTACCCCCATTGGGGGTTCCCCTCCTCCTGAGGGTTCTTGAGAGTTGTCTTCAGGGGAACCCCCGAGGAAGAGGTCGTGCAAGAGGCACGTGGACTCCCGAGTCTATTACATGGACACTGATCTTGATGATGCGGAGGGGTCCCAGTCGTCCTCGGATGATGTCTCATTTGCAGACATCTTAGAGATCCTCAAACAACGAGGCGGCTGGATATCCAAACCCCTCTGCTGATGAGTCAGTGCTCCTCAAGGCCTTGGGGCTCAGCCCTCCGCCTCCTGGGTGTCTCCGCCCTTGACGAGCTCCTGGATTTAGTTTGTCGGAGGGCGTGGGAACATCCAGATACCGTGGAACCAGTCCCTTCTCGTCCTAACAAATTTTTGTCTGCCCCACCCGAGAAGGAGTTCCTCACTAAAGGCGTGGCTGTAGATGCCATGGTGGTGGCATCTGCTACACAACAGGACGTGGCAGAGGCTTCAACGTCCATCCATCCTCCTAATAAGGAGTCTAGGAGCATGGACCGGTATGGGAAGCGTACCCTGACTTCAGCGGCCTTTACTTTAAGGTCCCTGAATTATTTGGCACATTTTACCAGGGTTCAGAGGGATCTGGTCAAGGAGCTGTCAGATTCCCTCTCAGGCAACCTACCTGAGCAGCTAGCCCAGTCGGTTAGCTCTCAGTTGGCTATCCTTGCTTCAATTTCTAACTCGTCCATGAGGCTCATTGCCGAAGGGCGGAGAGCACAGGCGTGGCTCACGGAGACAAGCCTGGCTCCGTTTGTCGTTTTACGGAGGCCTTCAAGTCTTTCTTATAGCGCTCCCTTTGATGGGTCCTCTTTATTTGGACCTAAGGTTAAAGACACTCTTACCGCTGTGAGCAAGAGGAAAAACTTTATCTGCCGTAGGTGCCGTTATTCCACTCCTTTGGCCTTATCCCAAGGCTAAAGGAGGAGGAAGATGTGGTTCCACAAATCACGTAAGTTTTTCCATCAACAGCAGGAAGATTCCCTTCAGAGGCAGAGGGCGGGAAATTTTTCTGGGAGGCGCCGTCCCAGAGGCGGCAGAGGGCCCGCAATTCTGGAGAGGTCCTTCGCGTGGCTCTTCAGCCTCCCACACTTCATGAGGGATTGCCGGCTGTGCTGCTCCGGAGCCAGTCGGGTGCCGTTGCCAAGCACCTAAAAGCCTGGGAGTCAATCACTCAGGACAGATGGGTGCTTGGATTGTTGCCGGAGGTTACACCATCCCCTTCAGACACTCACCCCCACCGTCCAAAAATCCCGGACCCACCACCCAGTCAAAGGGAAATTGCAGCCGCAGAAGCTTTAAAGCTGCTAGAAAAAGAGTCATCCAACCGGTCCCCACAGACCAGATCGCATCCCCAAATTACTCAAGGTTCTTTTTAGTGCCAAAAAAGACAGGGGACCTGAGACCAATATTGGATCTCAGCAGACTAAACCAATCCGTCACGAAATCCAAATTCCGAATGGTCACGTTACAATCCATTCTCCCATTGTTGGAGAAGGATGTTTGGATGTGCTCCATAGATCTCAAGGACGCCTATTATCACATACCGATACATCGGGCGTCCAGGAAGTATCTGCGCTTCAGCCTAGGAGACAGTCATTTCCAATTTTGTGCTCTGCCATTTGGTCTCACCACAGCCCCCAGGGTGTTCACCAAATGTTTGGCAGTAGTAACGGCTCACCTGAGGAGTCTTGGATTCCAAGTGTTTCCCTATCTGGATGTCTGGCTCCTGACTGCCACCACCAGTCATCTACTAATGGACAACCTCAAAGCCACCATCTCCCTGGGTGCTACCCTGGGAATTACATTCAATTGGTCAAAGTCTGTCTTGCTGCCCTCTCAGCGCATAAGGTTCATAGGAGCAGAGATAGACTCAAAATTGATGCGCGTTTTTCTTCCTACCGAAAGGATACAAACTTTACAAGGCCAAGTTCAAGCCCTGATTTCAAGATCCAAGGCCCCAGCCAGAATGGTCCTACAAGTTTTAGGTTCGATGTCTGCCACGGTTCTTCTAGTTCCTCTGGCAAGATTGCACATGAGGATTCTTCAGTGGCTATTATCGACTCAATGGTCCTTTCAGGATCTTCCCCTCAATCACCCCATTATGATTACAGAAACATGCAAATGGGACCTTCGCTGGTGGCTTCAGACATCCAATCTAAATCAGGGAAGTCCTTTTGTTATTCCCTCTCCAGTGGTCACCCTGGCGACAGATGCCTCCCAGACAGGGTGGGGGGGGGGCATTGTCTGGGCAGGTTAGTTCAGGGCTCCTGGCTTCCAGACAAAACTTTTCTCCACATCAATGTATTGGAGATGAGGGCTGTACTTCTGTCCCTACAGGCCTTACACAAGTTTCTCCCTCAGGGCATAATCGCCATCCACACAGACAACATGTCGGTGGTCTGGTATCTAAACAAACAAGGAGGGACCAGATCTTACCTTTGCAGAGAGGCCATGAGGGTGTGGGAATGGGCTGTAGCTACCAGCCGTTTCTTGGTAGCGACCCACATTCCGGGGAAATCAAATATATTGGCAGACAGATTAAGCAGGACAATTCTCTCTCCTCACGAGTGGCCCCTAAATGAAACAGTAGCAGCTCAGGTTTTCAGGAGATGGGGGACGCCGTGCTGCGACCTGTTTGCAACACCACAAAATACAAAGTGCAAAAGGTTCTTCTCCTTGACTCCACATCAAGGGGAAGCAGCTATGGATGCTCTAGCACAACCTTGGCCAACAGGGCTACTTTATGCCTTTCCTCCGATTCCACTTCTCTCCAAAGTCATTCAGAAAGCTTCTCAATTGGGGTCCACAATGATACTAATTGCTCCGCACTGGCCTCGTCAGGTATGGTTTCCCTACCTGAAGAAACATGCGGTGGGCGATCCTTGGACTTTAGATCTAACTCGGATCTGCTAATTCATCAGTCGGGCGACAACATCAGTCCCTTCACTCCTTGAAGTTGACAGCTTGGCTCCTCCACTTCCGACTTTAGTCAGAAATCACACATTAGACCGGGAAGTTATTCACATTTTATCTTCGGCCCACAAACCCACCACTAAGAAATTGTACCTCAGTAAGTGGAAGAGGTTTGCTATCTGGGCTCAACTCAGGGGCTTAGACCCTATCACTGCTCCAATCCCAGAGGTTTTGAAATTCTTAACATCCCTGTTTAATCAAGGATCTTCTGTCTCTACTATTAAAGTCCAACTAGCGGCTATCTCTAAATTTCACGAATCCATGGATCCTCCATTCATGAGCAGCAGATTATGCAAAACTTTCATTAAAGGTGCGGGCCTGTTAAGACCCCCAGTTTTTCATCCTGCCTCCGTGGGATCTTGATTTGGTGCTTGTGCATTAACATCTTCCCCTTCGAACCGGCTGCTACATGTGAGTTAAAATATCTGTCTTGGAAAACTGCCTTCTTAGTTGCAATTACCTCTGCAAGAAGAGTTTCAGAGCTTCAAGCCCTATCTATCAAACCACCGTGCTTGATTTTTCACAAGGATAGAGTATCACTTACGCCTAATCCATCTTTTGTCCCAAAGGTCTGTTCTAATCTCTGTCTCCAACAATCTCTAGAGCTACCAGTTTTCTTTCCAAAATTCTCCAATGAAGCAGAATACACTCTCCATAAATTGGATGTTCACAGGCAATTGCTTCTATTTAGACAGGACTCAGCAAATTAAATCAGACCAGTTGTTTGTGTCCTTCTCAGACAATAAATTGGGTAAAACCATCACAAAAGCTACTATCTCCAAATGGATTAGAGATTGTATAACTCAGGCTTATTCCTCTTTGAATAAGCAACTTACAACATCTATCAAAGCTCATTCTACCAGAGCTATGGCGACTTCTATAGCTTTTCATTCTAAGCTCGCTATTTCTGAGATTTGTGCTGCGGCTACTTGGTCCAATCCGCACACTATCATTTCCCACTATAAATTGGATGTGGCATCTAAAGGGCGAGCATCATTTGGTTCCACGGTACTCAGGAGTGTTTTCCAGTGAGCCACCCAGGATTCAGGTGCTAGGGACGCTGTCCCATCAGTCAGAATGTAGGCGAGATAGGATCACATAACATCTTTTAGTTATGTACTCACCATAACTTCAGATGTTTGGGATCCATCTCGCATCCCACCCTCCTTCCCCTGCCTTGGAGATCAGAAGAGATTGAACAGTTTGAGTTCTACTGTTTTTATCTTGTTTCATCTGACGATGTTATATAATCAGTGCGTGCATGTGTGCATGTATGCGGACAAACTAGATCTGGGGGACTGGTAGTGGTGCATCCTGGGATATAATAAGCTCAGCCAATAAGAGACTTCGCTCTTTGGCATAAGCGTGGCAGGAGCCGAGGGATCGGCTCCGAACCCATCAGTCAGAATGTAGGCGAGATGGATCCCAAACATCTGAAGTTATGGTGAGTACATAACTAAAAGTTATCCATGCTAAGACATGTGTGTCAGCCTGTGCTTCTACTTATACTAATTGCTCTCTTCTTGTCTTTATTTCACATCTAGATGTGAAAAACAACATGTAATTTTTTTAGAAAACATTAACCTTTAGCCTTGAGAAAACATGTACTGGCTATCTTTAGATAAAACTAAATTATGCACTGCTGTAGTAAATGCATTAAAGTATTTAATTACCAGACTAGCTGCTCTCTCTTATTCACTTTCAGTAACTTAAAACTATTTTTTACTGAACTGCTTGCCAGTGGACATTTTAATGCTATGGTTTTCTCAGTAAACAATGTCCATACCTCCTGGTTTATTGCCTTCACCTTTAGTCAGCTTGTTTCCATGGAAACATGAAGATCAAAATGTAGAGCTACCCTCAGCTCCAGATTTGTCAACTGGTACTGAACATTTATTCGCTTAAAGAAAAGTATTTATTACATTATGGTCTCACATTTTTTAAAACCTGTAGATCAATGTGTGTATATGTACCTTTAAGAAGCTATCTGAGAGCTTGCACAAGTGTAGAAATACTGAGCACGTGTGAGCCTGACTGAAAATTTGTAGTAAGCTGTTGAGATTTAAGCGTGTATGTCTGTAAGGTCTGTCTGTTAATCATTTTGTTTATATTTTGTAAAGCTGCTGCCCATCCTGATATGTTTCTATGTATTAAAGCATCTAAACAAACTACCCCACCTGTCTGTCATCTATGATAGAGAGGGATGAGTGACATGGTGTCAGAAGTGGCATGTCTAAAAGGGCATGGTGTTAAAAGAAGCATGGCCAAAAAAACTTGTTGCCAGAAAGAGTTCTAGTTTCTCCACCTTAAATCCAAGAAGTACCAGGTTGATATTGGAGGAATACAGTGGAGTGGATCATCCCTACTGCAAGTATAATTTGTAAAACAGGTCAGAAATGAATTTCAGATGTTAAAACCCACTCAAATAATTTCTTGTTCGTAAAATATGAAATGAAGCATACAGAATGCTCTAAATGATGTTCAAATAAACCAATATGTCTGATATTGATAAAAATATTTGAATTACTATGGAAAAAGTTTGAAATAAAGTCCAAATTGCATAAAATGAATAAAATAAGGGGAAACAGCTGCATTTTTCGCTAAGCACTTATTTTTCCTATTAAAGATATCCGAGTTATCAAAAGTGCATAAAGTGTTTGCATGTCTGTGCAGTATTAGAATAAAGTAATTTCACAAAATACAGCCATTTCAGAGCATATTTCACAAATTATAGTATTTTGAAGAGTTTATTGTGCATTTGAATGTTATTACAAGCACACAGCATCTTGTTTGTACATAGTTACAAGGGCAATATTTTCATTGTGTTTGTGCACACTTTGTGGGCATGGCAGATGGATTTTGAAAACCCAGTGCACTTGTGTTTGACAATTATATTGCAGAGAACTGGAAAGTGTTTGAGCAAGAGTATGAAATTTTCATACAGGCTGCATTTTCTGATAAAGATGACTGTACAAAGGCATTTATTCTGCTTAAGTTAGCTGATTCAGAAGCCGCAGAAAGGGAGCATTCATTTGTGTATGCACCTGCTATCTGCAGGAGAGGGGGAACCATGATATTGTTGTACTGGCTGAGTCAAGAGAGGACCCTGAGTGCTTAAAACATAAATTTAGAGAAATGCGCAACCCCCAGACAAATGTTACAATGCAGAGGCACGTATTTTATACAAGGGATTAAAAGCCTGGTGAAACATTTGCAGTATCTATAACTGACTTGAGGAATAAAGCTAAAACATGCAGATATAGGGATTTAAGGGATTTGGGGAAAGTGTAGTTAGGCAGCATAGGATGGTGGTTTGTAGGATGACATTGGTGATCAAGAAGAGGAGGATGACTGTGAGGGCAGCACCAAGGATCAAATGGTGGAAATTGAAAAAGGGTAATTGTGAGGTGATGTTCAGGGAAGAGTTAAGACAGGCACTGGGCGGCAGTGAAGAGTTACTGAATAGCTGGGTAACTACAGCAGAGCTAGTAAGAGAGATGGCTAGAAAGGTGCTTGGTGTGACATCTAGAAAGGGGAAGGAGGACAAGGAGACCTGGTGGTGGAATGAAGAAGTACAGGAGAGTATACAGAGAAAGAGGTTGGCGAAGAAGAAGTGGGATTGTCAAAGAGACGAAGAAAGTAGATAAGAGTATAAGGAGATGAGGTGCATGGCAAAGAGAGAGGTGGCGAAGGCTAAGGATAAGGCATATGAAGAGTTGTATAAAAGGTTGGACACTAAGAAGGGAGAAAAGGGCCTGTACCGATTGGCTAGACAGAGGGGCCGAGCTAGTAAAGATATGCAACAGGTAAGGGTGATAAAGGATAATGAGGGAAAAGTAGTCACAAGTGAGGAGAGTGTGCTGAGCAGATGGAAAGAGTACTTTGAGGGGTTGATGAATGAAGAGAATGAGAGGGAGAGAAGGTTGGATGATGTGCAGATAGTGAATCATGAAGTGCAGTGGATTAGCAAGGAAGAAGTAAGGATAGCTATGAAGAGGATAAAGAACGGAAAGGCTGTTGGCCCAGATTAAATACCTGTGGAAGCATGGAGGTGTTTAGGTGAAATAGCAGTGGAGTTTGTAACTAGATTGTTTAATGAAATCTTGGAAAGTGAGAGGATGCCTGAGGAATGGAGAAAAAGTGTTTTGGTACCGATTTTTAAGAATAAGGGTGATGTGCAGAGCTGTAGTAACTACAGAGGGATTAAACTGATCAGTCACAGCATGAAGTTATGGGAAAGAGTAGTGGAAGCTAGGCTAAGAAGGGAGGTGATGATTAGTGATCAGCAGGATGGTTTCATGCTAGGAAAGAGCACTACAGATGCGATGTTTACTCTGAGAGTGTTGATGGAGAAGTACAGAGAAGGTCAGAAGGAGTTGCATTGTGTATTTGTGGATTTAGAGAAAGCATATGACATGGTGCCTAGAGAGGAGTTGTGGTATTGTATGAGGAAATCAGGAGTGTCAGAGAAGTATGTAAGAGTGGTACAGGATATGTATGAGGGTAGTGTGACAGTGGTGAGGTCTGCTGTGGGAATGTCGGATGCATTTAAGGTGGAGGTGGGATTACATTAAGGATCAGCTCTGAGCCCTTTCTTATTTGCAATGGTGATGGACAGGTTGACAGACGAGATCAGACAGGAGTCCCTGTGGACTATGATGTTTGCAGATAACATTGTGATCTGTAGTGAGAGTAGGGAACAGGTGGAGGAGACCCTGGAGAGGTGGAGATATGTTCTAGAGAGAACAGGAATGAAGGTCAGCAGGACTAAGACAGAATATATGTGTGTGAATGAGAGGGAGGATAGAGGAATGGTGAGAATGCAGGGAGTAGAGGTGGCGAAGGTGGATGAGTTTAAGTACTTGGGATCAACAGTTCAGAGTAATGGCGAGTGTGGAAGAGAGGTGAAGAAGAGAGTACAGGCAGGATGGAGTGGGTGGAGAAGAGTGTCAGGAGTGATTTGTGACAGACGAGTGCCAGTAAGAGTAAAAGGGAAGGTCTACAAGAGGGTAGTGAGACCAGCTATGTTATATGGGTTGGGGACAGTGTTACTGACAAAAAGCAGGAGTCAGAGCTTGATGTGGCAGAGTTGAAGATGTTAAGATTTGCACTGGGTGTGATGAGGATGGACAAGATTAGGAATAAGTATATTAGTGGCTCAGCCCAGGTTGGAAGGTTTGGAGACAAAGCCAGAGAGGCAAGATTATGTTGGTTTGGACATGTGCTGAGGAGGGATGCAGAGTATATTGGAAAAAAGATGCTAAGGATGAAGTTGCCAGGTAACAGGAAAAGAGGGAGGCCTAAGATAAGGTTTATGGATGTGGTGAGAGAGGACATGCAGGTGGTTGGTGTGACAGAGCAAGATGCAGAGGACAGGAAGAAATGGAAACAGTTGATCTACTGTGGCGACCCCTAACGGGAGCAGCCGAAAGAAGAAGAAGAAGGGATTTGTTGATAAACAACAGAATTGTGTGTGATATTAAAGATGATGCTATGAGAAAGATTTTGCTTCGTGACAGTGATTTAACTTTGAATAAGGCCATTAAGATTTGTCAGATATACAAACTCACAGAAAAGCACGCAAATATGCCTACAAAGGAGAGATACATGCATCCAGTAACTTCTAGAGCTCATGTTGATAGTATGTAGCATGTGGTTAAAAGAAACAGGCCCAGGCACATGGCAGCAACTGTAGCCCCTGCAGCACCCACTGGTAAACCCCAGAACTTTCCAGCAAATTCTAGAGTTCACACAGACTCAATGAAGCATAAGACTGAGTCAGCAAACTCAAAGCATGGCCCCCACCAAGTTACATTGCCAACTGTCATAATTGTGGTGGAAATCATGAATCTAAAAGGGAAAATGTTTTGCTTTTGGTCAGCAATGCCACAAATGCAGTAAGTAGAATCATTTCAAGAGGTTTTGTAAATCAAAAGGCCTACATTCATTTATTAAATGGGAACCTTCAAAGAAACGAGTTGCTCATTTAGAAAGCTGCAACCCTACTCTTTATGTTGATGGTGTGTCAGTGCTTCATGTTCATGAAACAGTTAATGCAATAGATTTAAGGGCAAAGAATGAGGTATTTTATACTGCTCAGATAAATGGAAAACTCATAGAGCTCAAAGATAACTGTGGTGATGGTGCTGCGGTAGCATTGTCGCCTCACAGTAAGACGCTGTCCTGTTCGATTCTCAGCTAAAGCGTCTTCTGTGTGGAGACATGCGTGAATGGGCACACTTTCGTTGAAGGTTGTGCATCAGAGCTGGCAACTCGGTACGTAAAAATCCACTGCCAATCATTAGTGGGCTGGAGTTCCTCTGTGGCGACCCCTAACCGGGAAAAGCCGAAAGACACAACAACAACAACATAGAGCTCAAAGATAACACAGATTCCAAGTGCAATGTTATGTCAGCAGAAACATTTGCTAGAGTGTATCATAGGTTCATAGGTTCATAGGTTGGTACTAGGCTATCAGCCCTAGGGCCTATACAAGCCTAGCCATAACACTTCCCTGGCTATTTCTTCCCACATTATTTACTTTCCTGGACCCCTGTCTAGCAGGGCGACTGACGTGATCCCTGGGGTGAATTTCCTTTCTCCCATCCAATCGTCAAGGTTCCTCTTGAAGAGGTCCAAAGAGGCACTCTGCTTGACATGTATGGGCAATCTATTCCAGAGTCTGGGGAGTCTCTGGGTCTGGAACCTATCCCTCCAGCATGTTTTGTTTATTGTGATGACAAGGTTTAGATCCCTGGAGCATGTAGCACTGAGGGATTGGGATTTCTTTAAGTATAGCATGTCCAACAGCTCTGGGTTTGACATGGCCTTGTATGTTAAGCAGAGATCGCCTCTGAGTAGACGGAGTATAGCTGGAGTTTTTTAAGGCGGTCAGCATAGGGCATCTGCTTTAGGCCTGTGATTCTTTTAGTGAGGTTTTTCTGAGGCCTTTCCAGTTGTTGCAGATGTCTTGAGAGGTACATACCAAATGGGGCGTTGTATTCTATAATGGGTCTAATGAGGGATGAGTACAGTGGGACAATGACTTCCTTTTTTCTGGATGAAAAGCCCTTCATGATGAGGTGTGCCACATAGAAGGATTTCCTGACTGTTGTGGCGATGTGGTTATCGAAGGTGAGACCACTGTCCACCTGTGTCCCTAAGTCTCTTATCACACTTTCTGTGTTTAGTGTACTGCCGCCTATATGGTAATTCATGGATACATGTTTTTTCCCAAAGGGGATAACAATACATTTCTTGGCATTGAGCTTGAGCCCATGGCTCTGGCACCAAGCATCTGTTTCTGTAAGGCCCTTTTGTAGAGTATCCACATCATTTGGGGATTCAATAATGGCTCCCAGTTTGCAGTCATCTGCAAACTTTGTTAGCCAGAGTCCCTTAGTGTTGACCTGTACTTCAGAGAAGTAGATGCCAAACAAGAGCGCCCCAGGACTGAACCCTGAGGTACTCCACTTGTCACTTGTCTGGAGCTGGATTTGGAGTCGGCTACTTTTACAGTGTGGGTTCTATCAGTAAGCCATTTAGCAACCCATTGGGTGACATAGGGATTAATGCCCAACTTAGTAAGTTTATCTATGATTCCAGAGTGGGGGGTGGTGTCAAAGGCCTTGGCAAGGTCTAGATAGGCTGTGTGGACCACCTTACCCTTGTCCATGGCTCTGGAGACTGATTCAAAGAAGTCAATCAGGTTCAGGAGACAAGATCGGCCCTTCACAAACCCAAACTGGGTGGGGTCTAGTGTTTGAAGGTTGCCAATGTCTTTGTTTATAAGTTCCATGATAATACACTCCATGGCCTTGCAGATAAGGCTTGTCAGATTGATGGGACGATAGTTTCCGGGATCCAAGGTGGATCCCCCCTTGTGGATTGGGATAACTGTAGCTCTGCGCCACTCAGTGGGCACGAAACCTGAGGTGAGGCTATGATTAAACATGACACTTAGGTGAGGTGCCAGTTCATATTGTAGTTCATGTAGTACACAGCCCGGGATGTCATCTGGTCCCATGGATGCTGTATTCTTGGCTTTAGAGAGTGCGTTTTGTACCTGTGTGGCCGTTATTACTGGAATTTGGCAATCTTCGGTATTGAGATGGGCCATTTAGGGGTGAGACGGGGGTGAAGTTGGCACTGAATCGATCTTCCAGGATATTGGCAATATCCTTCGGATCAGTATATTTAATGCCATTCTGTTTTAGCTCAGAGCAGATCTGAGCATTGCCATTTTAGATTCTTGACATAGTTATAGAATGCTTTGTGGTTGTCTTTGGAATCTTTGGCAATTTTATTTTCGTAACTAGCTTTGGAGGATTTTATGAGGCATCTCAGTTTCTTACTGAGGCTAGTAAGGGAGTTCTTTGCATCCTGGGATTTTCCTCATCATGGAAGGCTTGATTTGGCAAAGTTTGTGAAGCTTGTTGCTTATGGTGGTGAAGAAATTCAGACTGAAGGCTCAGTAGTACTTTCATGTTACTGTCCTGGGAGATGTTATGACTTGCTATTTTATTTATTTATTTTGTTTATTTTACATTTCTTGACCAGGATTGTCCGACTGAGCTGAAGAGCCTTTTTTCAGCAGAGGCCTGGGGAGAAAAACTCCAACATATTAAATAATTTTCATTATAAATTAGCATTAAACAGCAATGTTACAGGATTATTACAAGACATTAAGTAGCAATACAATGTTATACAGTGGCAATAATCAGGAGTATAGCAAAACTATTTCAAGATGTATAAAAAGAAATATGTCATTAAGATGAATATAGTTTTTGGGGTATGTGGTTACAAAAACCCAGTTTTATCATAATGTAGTTGCATGAAAGCAAGACAATTACAATAGAATGTTTCTCTGAGGCAATTTGTTTAATAGATTTTAGAAGACCGTAGAAAGTAGTCAATGAAGATTAGAGAGAGCTAGTGAGAAGAGTGAGTTAAGGGCAGAAAGTAGATTAAGGTATGGAAGTAGAGGATGTTTAAGGAGGGACAGTGCAGTGGCAGGACCAATGACTTTTAAAGTGCACTTTGGTGGCTGTCTTAAATTGTTTAGGATGTGTAAGGGTCCTGATTTCTAGTGAGAGCCTATTCCAGGCAATGGTGGGGTGATAGCTGACATATTGTGTCTAACTTTAGACTTGGGTTTGTAGATTTGTAGTAGGTCTTGGTTAGAGCTTCGGAGAGATCTGGAGGGAGAATAATGGGAGATGAAAGGGGATAGTGCTGGGCAGTAGGAAGGCTGGTTTAGGATAGAATGGATGATCTGGAGCTGAGAGAAAAGAAGCTGGTGGGGTAATTCAAGCCAGGTTAGGTGTTTTAGAGACAGACAGTGATGAGATCTGTAGGGCAGGGTAGGGTTTGTTGGGCAGAAAATCTAGCAACCTTGTTGTATGTAGATTTGAGTTTGGTCAGGAGTACTGAGTTAAGATTTGTGAGAATTTGAGAATTGTACATCAGACTGGGTAGAATGTAGGTAAGAGAGGGTAATCTTGGCTTCAGAGGTAAGTAATGTCTTGTTACAGTAAAGGAGCCCTAGTTTTGAATGAGTCTTTTTGATACAGTTATTAACACGAGAGTCAAATTTAAGATGATTGTCGATGGTTACGCCTTAGAGTTTAGTGCTGGATTCTACCTGAATGGGAGTGTTATTAAGGGACTGTATGGAGAAGGAGGGTTTAATATTGATGAACTTTTTAGGTAGGAAGAGGAACAGCTTTGTTTTTTAGGGTTAAGGATGAGCTGGTTGTTGGAGAGCCATGTTTCAACTAAGTTAAAAGATGCCTGAGTAGCTGAGAAGAACTTAGAGGGAGAGTTGGCTGTGGTGATGACTGTAGAGTCATCTGCGTATTGCATTAAAGATGACTGAGGACAGGAGGTATAGAGCTGATTAGTAAAGATTTTAAAAAATAAAGGCCCTAGGACAGACCCTTGAGGTACACCTATTTTTACAGGGAGAGTGCAGAGTGTCATCTCACTGATTGAGATGTATCAGTGAGGTGGCTGGAGAACCATCTAACAGTAGTATCAGAGGAGAAGTTGAGGTTATGCAGTTTGTGCAGCAGAAGAGTGTGAGACAGTGTCAAAAGCTTTTGAAAGGTTCAAGAATAGGGAAGAAATAAGTTTATGGTCATCCATGGCTATAAAGACAGTGTTGAGGAAGGATGATAGAGCTGTAGTGGTGCTATGTTTGGGTCTGAAGCCATGTTGAGTGGGTGCAAGCAGATTTTCCTGTATTAGATACTGCATAACTTGTTTATGAATTCATTTTTCTAGTATTTTAGAGAGAGGGGAGAGGATAGCGATAGGTCTAAAGTTGCAGATATTGGAGGAGTTACCTCCTTTGTGTATAGGTAGAGTGTAGCATTGTTTCCAGATGGAAGGGACTTTAGATTCAGAGACAGCATGATTGATTAGGATAGATACAGGGAGAGCAATAGAGTCAGCTGCTAATAGAAGAAAAGTGGAAGGAATATTGTCAGCTGATGCTGAGCATGGTTTTAATTTAGAGAGTAGAGTTTTGATGTAGCTAGTAGATACAGGTTTGAAGGAGAATGTATTTGAGGAGACAGTATTAGGAGTAGGTTCAGAAAAGTTGGAGATGTTAGGAGTAGAGAAGTTTGGGTTAGGGTTCAGTAGCTTAGATATTGAATCGATAAAATAGGTATTGAAGATAGTGGCAGTTTCTTCAGATGTCTTGTCTGGGCATGGATTGGGGGAGCTAAGATTACCGGGATGTAATATTTGGTTAATAGAGTTCAAGAATTTTTTAGGATTAGATTTTAGAGCTGTAGGAGGTTTGTTATAGAAGTCCTTTTTATCTTTGTTTATATGTTTTTTGTCAGATTTCTGAGTTCTTTATATTTTTGCAAGTCTGCAGGGAGCTTAGTTTGTGACCATTTTTTCGATAATTTGTCTCTAGTTGCCATAAGGGTACGAGTGGCTTTTGAAAGCCACGGAGATATGGTGGACTTAATTTGGACTTTGTGAGGGGGAGGCAAGTGATTCTAACATACTAAGGAAGGTGGAGTTGAAAGCTAGGACTGCTTCTTCTAGTGGGAGTTAGGTAAGGAATTTCCAGTTTACTTTAGAGAGGAGGGCATTAAAGGTTTCTGGACGGAAGCTAGAGAGTTTGCAACAAGTGATAAATCTAGGAGGTCCTGAGAAGTGGGGAGTGAACCTAAGCACTTTTATAGGGGAGTGATCACTGAGGATGTTTGGTAGGGTTTCAGGGTTTTGATATTTGGAAGGATTAGATACAAGTACCCAGTCAATAAGAGTACTAGATGTGTGAGAGTTGCTTGTATGGGTAGGTTGGGAGATTAGCTGTGTAAAGCCATATAAATTAATATGAGTATTAGAGCTTGGATTACTGAGAGTTAATCAGTTAATGTAGATATCCCCAAGGAGGATAGTTTCACTGGGGATGTGTTGAGAAAACTATTAAAGAATATTTTCAAGCAGAGGAATGTTGTCTCCTGCAGGAATATAGATGGCTGCTACTGTGATAGTGGTGTGGTCATTGATTTTAAGGTTAGCTGTATGTAGTTCAGCAGGAGAAAAGGATGGAATAGGTTTCATAATACTTGTAATGGTGAGGTGGTTGGAGTACAGGATGGCTATGCCACCCCCTTCTTTGTTTTGGTGAGCTATGCAGAGTATATTATAACCAGGGGGGGTGTCTTTATCAGAGGTTTGGGGTTTTAGCCAAGTCTCTGTTAGGGTGATGACATCAGGGGTGTGGAAGGCTATCCAGGCATGGATTTCACTAACTTTGTTTAGAATACTATGGGCATTCATAGAGTAAAAGGAAATATGTTTGCTTGGAGAGGATGAGTTTATTAAGTAGGGAGAGGTAGAGTTATGCATGGTGGGTGATGGATGGGCCCAGAATTTGGATGTATGTCTCCTGACAGAAGCAGGGCTACATGAAGTTGGTAAAATTTGAATTTAAATGGGTTGTAAGTCAAGTATTTAATCTTGGTTTTAGATGCTAGAGAGTGAGGGGGAGGAAGTTTGATTTTAGGCTGAGGGATGTTCATGGAAAAGATAGAGGAGGAGATTGTAATAGATTACTGCAGAGATGCGAAGCAGTTAGTATGGGGATTAGTGGGGTCTCTATGGACAGGTGGTAATGGAGTAGTACAAGATGTAAGAATGAGAAGGAGAAGTAATGGAGGCAAGAGGAAAAAAGAGAGGGTTGCAATAGCCATGCCCTAAGGTGGGGAAGTGGGATTGGGATGAGTGAGGAGTGGGTAAGGGACTAGGAAAAGTAAGTTTTTGTTCCTGTTAGAGAGTTGAAGCAAAATTTAAGTGAAACATCCTGTAGGGGGAGGGATTAGGATGGACTGAGGAGTGGGTAAGGGACTAGGAAAAGTAAGTTGTTGGTCCTGTTAGAGAGTTGAAGCAAAATTTAAGTGAAACAACCTGTAGGGGGAGTAGGAGATATGTAGGAAGGAGGAGGATTTGCAGCAGACTAAACTATGAAGTGATAAGTAAAGGAGGGTAAGGTGTTTAGAATGTTTTAGCAGACAGAAATGAGTGGAGTTAGGGGTGGAACAGATTAGTTGGTTAGGTATAAAGGAAATGATATGGGGGGTGGATGGGAGGTGAGCGAAGTGAGCCCGAGCGTAGCGAGGGTGAACTGAGTGGGATGGGCCAGGAAATGGCAGTCACCACAAGAAACAATCAGCAGGCCAGGAGGGAAACAGTAAGGAGCACACAGTGAGAGTCAGCAGGTAAGTAGAAGAGGTGGAGAGGTGTAGACAGAGAAGGAAGAGATGTTATAGCGAGGTATACACAGGTATTTGCAGTAAGATAAAAACAGTTAAAAGGAAACCACAAACAGAAAAACAGAGTATAGCTAACTAAGAAAGAGTTGACACTAGGGTGGTGACTAACTTATAGATGGCAAAGCGAGACAGAGGCAAGGTTTCTAAACAGGTGAGTATGGGGGGGGGGGTTCAGTGGTATGCAGGTATCCTGCATAGTCAACAAAGACAGACTAATTTGTGGTATGAGCTTAGAACATACTTTTAGTGTAAACTGGCTATATAATAGAGTGCAGGCGTAATTCCAGGAGTTGGAGCAGTATCAGTAAAGGTAGACGCAGTCTTGAGAGAAGACACTTTGCTTTTAAAACCTAGGGAAAACAGGAGGGGAGAGAGTGTGTTGAATATAAAAGCTAGGGAAAAAAACAAAAACAACAGGAGGTACTACACACGCAACTACTGATCAGCTAGAGAGGAGTTAGTGGAGATAAAATATGAAAAATACAGACGTTCATATGATATTAACTTTACAGATTAGAGCAGTAACAATGTGAGACAAAAGTTCAGTAACTTACTTCTGCTATAACACTTTCACATAACAATGGTAAAACTATAATAACCATGATGTCCAAGTGTAAAGCAACTGACAATAAAAATGTCTGCTGTAGTTCTTGTAGTAAACATGTGCCATTTTGTAGTTGAAATAATCAAACTAACTGAAATATGAGACTATAGCTAAAAAAAGAAGTTATGTACCTACCATAACGTTCCATGTTAGTTGTCCTTCATCTCGCCTCCCTTCTTGCTGGTGGGTTCAGAGCTGATCCTCAGCTCTGACTCAGCCACTTACTATAGCTCGAGAGCTCTTTACTGGCTCAAGGCTACCCCTTATCCCAGAATGCCCAACGTCAGCTACCCAGATCTCGTTTGAGATAGCTCACACTAGACATAATTATAGAAGATAATCCATTAATAAATCTGGATATACAGTTAATTGTCATGGTTTGGTTGGGAAGCAACTAATAACAAAACAAATTAGCCAGTGAAACCATTGAGAAACTCCTCTCAATCATCCAGGAAGGGGGAAGGAGGGGGGACGCAAGAAGGAAGGTGAGATGAAGGACAACTAACATGGAACATTATGGTAGGTACACAACTTCTTTATGTTAAGTTGTCCAATCTCTTCTTCATTCTTGCTGGATGGGACAGTGTCTCTAGCACCTCAATCCTGGGTAGCTTATTGGAACAGACTCTTCAGAACTGTGGAACCAAAGGAAGCCCTGCCCCGGGAGACCACATCTACTTTGTAATGAGAAATGAATGTATGAGGATCTGCCCAAGTAGCTGCTGCACAAATTGAATCTATGGGCAATCTAGATTGAAACGCTACCGAAGTAGCTACTGACCTGGTTGAATGACCTTTGGGTTTTGTTAAAACACAAAACACCAAACACAACACAATCAGCAACACAACAATCAGAGCGCAAGGAATAAAGCAAATAAAAAGCGACAAGATAAATTATTTTCACGCTTTAGTCCGTGAGACTTCTTCAGAATAAAAAACACATAACAAAAACACATTTAAATACCCAGAGTTGAACAGTTTTAAGAAAAAACTTAATTGCAATAAAACTAAATCGCTAAATAAAAAAAAAAGAGTTGACACACTCATCACTTTTTATGGAATGTAACTTCCTGTTTTCAAAAACATTAATGTTTAATGCTTCGTTGATACACTTCTCTTTGGAATTGGCGATATAAAATGGAATATACTTCTTTAAAAGCGTTGTTAAAGGTCTTTCTTTTTAATATCCTAAGATGTTCTATTGAATTTTTAAACTCCTGCTGGTCCTTTCATTCCTACATAGAAAATAGAACAAGTATACAGTAAACTGTAGTACACTACACACGCTAGTATTGCAGTCAACATTGTACTTACAGATAATAATTCTAATATGGGACTCTGCACTAATATATGGTCCCCAGAAAAGTATCTGCAACATTTACTTCTGTAGTGGTGTATTGTTTTTTGCTTTGTAGTGGTGTGTTGTTTTTGTATTGTGACAGGTGTGTTTGACACTCTCTAGATACAAAAACCGTCACGTGTACCTACCATTACAAAAACCCTAAATATTTACCTAGAAAGGTCCCTAGAGTACCGTTCTTCACAGACCAGTTTTGGAACTACCTTCTGAATGTGTTAAATCACTGCTCATCTAGTTGGAACAAGTTTTGTTGGTGTTGGATTTGCTTTATCTCACCCTGTTGTTGTTAAGGCACCCTGTTACAGATTAGCAATCACCAGAATAATCCAACAGTCAGTCGTCTACAGTTAGTGTCTAGTCTTAATATCTTCACCTGAGTGATAACTAGTGTTGATTGAATATACAATGAAATCACAAGAATCAATCTCATCAGTTGATATCAATTCAAATGAAATGATTTGAGGTTAACCATTTGCCCCTCTAATCATTGTTTGTACATGTATGTTGTTCGGTGATGAAATGGGGTGATTGCTAGTGAAATGTCTTACCCGTTAGTAAGTGTCTTCTTCCGAAAGATTGTGCTGTGAAAGCAATTGTCAATGTTAAATCACTTTAATTAACTTCAAGCCCTTAACTTCACCTTCTGAGCCTTCACAAACTATATATAACTGGAGTAAGAATTTTCTAATAAAAAAAAGTCAACTGTGTTCTCATTACCCTCTATAATAAAAAATCATCAAAATCTACACAGTATAATATGATGTTATATTTAAAGTTAAGTGGAATAAACTCCCATATCATTGTGCCACATAAAGCATAATAAAGCCGGGCGTGCAGAGAACCATAGCCACTCCCGCTTCTCTGCCTGTAGTGAAGTTTTCCCAAAAAAAAAAAATGATTATCTAAAAATGATTCCCAAAATGCATATAATCGCCAATGGCATTACTGGATGGTGGGGTGTAATGGTGATTGTGATTTCTAAACAGCCTCAATTCCCTCATAATGGGAAGGCATAGTATAAGTGATGTAAATCAATGGTGAAAACAAAACAATGTCAGGGGAAAAATAATAGATTTACCCCAAAAAATCTGTTAATTTGGGTCAAAAATCTAGAATCCCTAATAAAGAATCATAATGATGTAATAATGATCGGGCTCCATCAATAATGAATGATGGCCCCTCTGACCAATGGAGTGGGGTGAGAACACAATAGGTGAAAATGTGGATCTTGAGATCTTTATGGGTCTTGACGGTGCGAATATCACCCCAATCCTGAGATCTTCGACAACACAAAAAAATCAATCACACATCAATGTTGATCACCTGAATGTCATCAATGCAAGTGTAAGAATGGATAAACTCTGTCTCTAAGTTGTTTCAAATTATTTCACCTCATATTCATCGCGATTATTCCAATCAAAAATCTCATTTTATTTAATGTTAATAGAATCCATCACCACAATGTTCCACCTTTATTAAGCTTTTCATGTATCTTAATTCCTTATTCAAGGACTGTAAATTATGTAATACTGAAAATGGTTCCTATTAAAAACAACAGTTTCGTAAGTAAGAAGAAATATCCCTTACTAGTTTTCTGCTTACTGCAATAACGTCTCGTCAGTTTGAAATAACGCTCAATGAATAAGATAAACTCAGTAAACAGGTTCAAAGTTCAGTTCATTTTATTGTAAAAAAAAATTCACAAAAGAAAGATCTAATCTCTGAGATTACTCATTTTACTGATGTTTGTGTCCACTAAAAGAAGTTCCAAAACCTTCCAGCAGCGTCATTAAAAAAGACACAATAACTTTTCAAAAAAAAAAAAGGCCAGCCAATAGAGACCCGCACTTAACGCTAAAGTCCCACTCCCAAAACTCCAAAGTCAATACATTATTTTCAAAATAACAATTTCCAAGTTGTAAAGGGCCGATACCTTTTTAATAGTTTCCAGCAAAACCGTTTCACGATGGATGGTATTTCTTCACTAGTGAAACCTTATTCAAGTTGACAAAAAAATCAACAAAGCGGGGGTTGAAAAAATCAAAAAATGTTCTAGTGTTCTTATGGAGATCGTGAACAAAATTTATTTGATAACTTACTAGTTTACTACCTTCTTCCTGCCTTGCTCACGGAACCGCAATGTTGGAGGGTTTTGTTGGAAGATCTTTTTGTCGCAAATGGTAGGTATGGACTATGGTGTCTGATAACCATTTTGACAATGTTACTTTAGAAACTGGAAGGCCTTGTTTGTTGTTAGCAAATGAAAAGAACAACTGATTTGATTTTCTCATTTCTTTAGTTCTATGGAAATAGAAACGCAGTTGTCTATGCACATCCAGTTGGTGTAATCTGTATTCTGCCTTGTTGGAATGATTAGGGAACAAGACAGGAAGTTCAATGGATTGATTCAAATTGTGGTCTGAACAAACTTTAGGTAGAAAAGATGGGTTGGTTCTCAGACAAAACCCTGTCTTTGTGAAAAGCTAGGTATGGAGGGTGAACACATAGTGCATGAAGTTCTGAAACACATCTGGCAAAAGTAACAGCAACTAAGAAAAGAGATTTCCAAGAGAGAAATTTCAAGGAACATGATGCTGGTTCAAAGGGTGGCAGTATCAAGTAGGCGAGAACCAAACTGAGATCCCAAGGTGAAAGTGGCTCTTTCACTGGGGGTCTAAGTAAAGATGTACCTCTCATGAAGGCCTTACAGAGTTTGTGAGACATTATGCTGGAGTTAGAAACTCCAACAAGAAAATTTGAAATGGCAGCCAGTTGTACTCTGATGGTAGCAGCCGCTGCACCAGAATGAAACAGTTCTGCTAGGAAATCCAAAATCTCCTGTACAGGAGCTGTAAAAGGATCTAAATTCCTGGATTATGCCCAGTAAGAGAATCTTTTCCATTTGCTAGCATAGACTATCCTTGTATTTGTCTTATGGGAGGAAACAATAATATCACGCACTGCTGGGGAAATATTAGGGAGCCTGGCTAGGACTGGAAGTGGAGTAACCAAGCTGTGAGCTTGGGAGATTGGAGGGATTGGTGTAGCCTGCCTGATTGATGAATTAAGCGGTCCAGTACTGGGTCCAGAATCCAAGGCTGGGCTAGAAAGTGGGGGTGAAGGAATGGAAACCAAATCTGTCGAGGCCAATAGGGGCCAATGAGGATCATTTTGCAACCCAAAGATTTTGCTTTCTGAATGACTTTTGGAATTAGGGGAAAGGGGGGAAATGCATAAAGGAGTCCCTGAGGCCAATCATGGACTAGAGCATCCCTGAGTGTCTGACCTGGAGGAGGAACAAGGAAGAAGTAGCTTCTGCATTTGTTGTTGAGGCGAGAGGCAAAGAGATCACAGCAAGGCTGGCCCCATTTGCGGAAAATAAGATCCACAATTTCCTGTTTCAGAGACCACTCATGAGGCATAAGGATAGCCCTGCTGAGCCTGTCAACTATTACACTGGATTTCCTAGGGATATGCGTTGCTGTCAGAAAACGTTGGGAGGAAATCACCCATTAACACAGCCTGAGGGCCTCTCGGCACAAGGGGTAAGACCTGGTTCCACCCTGTTTGTTGATGTACCAAACCACTGACATATTGTCCATCTGTATTGCAATAGTCCCACCAGGGAAATAGTCTTGAAGAGCTTGCAATGCTAGAAGCACTGCTCTCATCTCCAGGTCGTTGATGTGCAAGTGGTACCCATGAGGTTGCCAAGTGCCTTGGACTGTCTTCCCTAGATAATGCCCTCCTACCCTATCAGGGAAGTGTCCGTGGTCACTGTGATGACCGGATGGGGTTCCATGAAAGGTCTGCCCTGAGTAACTAGTGGGGAGACCATCCACCAGGAAATGTGTCTTTTGCAAGATTCTGTAATTAGCATCATGTGAGACATGGGTAATTCCTGGAAGAACCATTGTGTGAAAAGAAGCTACTGAAGGATTCTCATGTGAAAGCATGCTAGGGGAACTAGAAGAATGGCTGCTGCCATGGACCCTAGAACTTGAAGAACATATTTGACTTGAATTATTTTGCTCCTTAGGAGAAGTGACACCTGTTTTCGAATAATGGAAACTCTTTCCTGAGGCAATTTTACAATCATTTTTCTTGTGTTTAGCTCTGCTCCTATGTATGTAATAGATTGACAGGGCAACAAGGCAGATTTTTCAAAGTTTATTGTGATGCCTAGTTGAGCACAGGATGTAATGGTGTAATCTTGTGCCTCTATAAGTTGTTGCCTGGTGGTAGCAGTGAGGAGACAGTCGTCCAGATAAGGAAACATCTAGAATCCTAGACGTCCCAGGTGAGCCATGACTACTGCCATGTATTTGGTGAACACCCTGGGGGCTGTGGTGAGACCAAAGGGCAGATCTTTGAATTAGTAATGACTGGCCCCTAGCCAGAAGTGTAGAAATCTCCTGGACCGTCTGTCCATTTTTATATGATAGTACACGTCCTGAAGATCTGTGGAGCACATCCAATTGTACTGTCCCAGAAAGGGGAGAATGGACTGCAGTGTTACCATCTGGAACTTTTCTTTTTGTACAGATTTGTTTAACCTGCTGAGATCCAGAAATGGTCTCCAGTCCCCTGTCTTTTTGGGCACTGAAAAGAATCTTGAGTAAGTTCCGGATCCTACTTGGTCTGCAGGGACTTCCTGGATGGCCCTTTTTTCTAGCAGTCTTGAAACTTCTGTGACTGCCTGATCCCTTAGATTGGGTGGAACATCTGGGATGAATTTTTTTTAAACAAAAGGGGTTGAAGAAAGGGAATCTTGTAACCTCCGGATATAATGGCTAGTACCATTTGTCTTGTGTAATATTTTGCCAGGCGATTGGGTACAATGAAAGCCTTCCCCCAACTGCCTCTAGAGTTGAGCAGTCGGGCATACCTTCAGGGATGTTGATAGGGTTTGGAAGAGAATGTATCTCTGTCACCCTGATTTTGCAGACCCCCTCTGCCATGAGGGCAGTGTCTACCATTGTTATTATTTCCCCCTCTGCCCCTGGGGGAAATTCACCCTGTACATCAGGCAAGGGTCCCTGGGATTTTCGAAACCACATCTTTCCACCCTTCTGACCTTTTAGGTATGGTCTGGTAGAAATGGAAAAATGGACTCCGACATCAGAGAGCATCTTGCCTTACTGCTGGCAACTGGTAAGCGTGTCTTTCATCTGAGGCCCAAAGAGAGAGGAGCCATCAAAGTGGGTATTGGTGAAGGACGCTCTGAAAGGTTACGCAAACTGACACAGCCACAGCCAAGAATGTCTCCTAAGAGCCACTCCTGTTCCTGCAGCTCTACTTGCTTCATTGGCTGTGTATGAAATAAGCCTCATGGAGGAGTTGACTATTGAATTAAGAGTCGCAAGCTGGGTAGCTACTTTGGCTGAAGCTGCCTCAGCTGTGGGTTCTTGTAGGGTATCTCCAAGCTCTTTTAGGAGATCCCTCTGAAACCTAGTAAAATGGGAAAAATAGTTCAGGGACCTAAGGGAGAAGGTCAGTGATGAAAACATTTGCTTTCCATATCTGTCCATCATACGAGAGTCTTTATTCGGTGGATGGACAGATGAGGAGGTTTCAGCTAACTCTCTCTCTTTGTGGCTGCTGCTACCACCATGGTATCAACTGGGACACCTTTAGTTAAGAATTGTTTGTCTTGGGGACCTGTGATGAATTTATTGGGTCTCCTCAGGACAGGTTCCATGGAATCTGGAGCTGACCAAGCCTTTCGAGACACTACAGACATGAGTGGATCAAAATGCGGAGACTCCCAGGAGGTGGAAGGTCAGGAACCAAATGCGTCCAGGTATACAGACTCATCCTCTGAGGGGGCTAGGGAAGTCCAGCTATGCCTCTGCTTGAGAATCTCAAGGATGTCCAAAACTGAAACATCTTCAGAGGGGGACCTTGGGGACCCCTCCAATTCATCCAGGTCTGTATCTGAGGTGACAGACTCAGGGAAGTCTTGGGGAAGCAGAGGCTGTCACATGCACCAAGGGGAACAGAGCTGATGGAACCGATAGTGGAGCCGTCTGTGGGGACAGCACTCTCCGTATGACCTCAAAGACGTCATGGTCTTGACACAAGGAGGGCTCCAGCTGTGAAGAGACAGGAATACCACCCTGTGCTGAGGGCGATGGCTCTGAGGCTGATGTGGGAGCCGAGCTCAACTGAGCCGATATTCCGAGAGGGAGAGTGGGGTCGAACAAGGGTCCAATGCCACTTCCACCCTCAGAGCTGACAAGAGAGCTTCAGTGCCCAGATACCTCAATGGGAGGAAGAATCGATGTAATCAGGGCCAATGTTGGAGCCAATGAGGATGTCATTGGAGGTGAAGAAACCACTATCGGAGTGTCCATGGACTCCGACTCTGAACTAAGTATAGTCACAGGAGGAATCGAAATCAAAGTGGATGGAGCCGAAGTCTGTTGAGGCAGGCTTGAAAGCATTTTAGCAAGGGCCTATGACTTAAGCAACCTACTGACCACTCTCTCTACATCCTGATCCGATAACCTCGAGGATCGAGTGGAGTGGGAAGATGAGCGATGACTGGACTTGCTTTGAAGTAATGGTGATTGTGGCACCGAGCGAATCGGCTCCAAAGAAGGAGACCTAGCTCTTTTGTGGCTCTGAGATGGCTCCAAAGTAACAGTTGGCATCGACAGAGGGGTAGTCTTGTCGGTGCCAGCCGGCACCGACACACTTGGTTTGTCAAGCTCACAGGTCGGTTCCGAACATGGAGCCAATGGCTTGACTGGTTTCACAGGTTTCACTGGCTGTGATGCTTTAGCCAGAGAATCCTGTTTTAACAATCCATGGAGGATAAACTTGCTTTTTCGCTCCTGCGCGACCCTTGGACTAAAGGCATGACAAATAGCACAAGAGTCCTGCAGGTGCAGAGCCCCCAAGCAGTAAACACAACTAGTGTGCCCATCTGTCAGAGACATCTTCTGACAGCATGAGTCACACTTTTTAAAACCACGGGTTTTAACTTCCTTAGACATTTTAGTAAAAAGTCAAACTACAATAAAAAAACTAAAAATTAATAAAGACCTTAAAGGAGAGCCTCTAACTTAAATGGCTGTCCTTGGGGGGGGGGGGACTCTCTAAGTTAAACAAGTTCAGGGTATAACAGAAGGCCTAGTGACTAGGGGGCGATGGCCAACACAGCACAAAAAGAAACCACAAGGATGAGATAAGGGGTTTACAATAAAAGAAACTTACAAACTACTACAAGAGAAGAATTATATATCAGATTTTAAGCACAATATTTGAGTTTAAAAAAGAAAAAAAATTATACCAAGCCTGAGCCAGTATTGATCACAATCTCGCAGCTAAAGTAGTTGGAGCAGTATCAGTAAAGGTAGACACAGTCTTGAGGGAAGACACTGCTTTTAAAACCAAAGTCCCACAAATAAGTTGTAACAGCATACAAAGCTCTTCCAGGTGAAGTAAATGCAGTTTAAATGCTGAGTACAAGTGAAAAGCTGTTTACATCAGTAATATTAAGGACCTGCACACCACTGACATGAAGCCACAGACTAGTAGGAAGAGGAACATTTATGTGGTCAAAAGGCATGTTAAGTCATTATTATGTCTCAGAGACAGTGTGTAAATGGGACTGCATTCATTTAATAAGGAAGTCCATTATGTTAGCTTGAAAGACCACTACTCTAATTTCACCCAAAGTATTTTTTCTACCTATGCCGTTCTTTTCAAAGACAAACTAGGCAAGCTGTGTACTCCATGAAATTAGACCCAGATGTCAGTCCAGTTATCAGGCCAACTCAAAAAGTTCCAATAGCTATGCAGGGCAAAGTCAAATCAGAACTAGATAAAATGGTGCAACAAGGCATAATTTCTCCAGTTGGTTTGTCTACTCCAACTAAATGGGTATCTTCCATGGTGGTAACTCATAAGAAAAGCTCAGAAGACATCAAAATATGTATTGCTCCACTAGATTTGAACAAAGCACTAAAGAGTTCTCATCATCCAATGAGTACAGTTAAAGAAGTCGCAGCTCTGATGCCAAGTGCCACTGTTTTTTCTGTCTTAGATGCAAATAGTTCATTTTGGAAAATTCAGCTTGACAAGAAATTCTCATTGCTAACTACTTTATGTACTCCATTAGGAAGGTACAGATTTTTGAGAATGCTATTTGGGATAAATTCTGCAAGTGAAGTCTTTCAACGTGCAATGGAGCAAATTTTTTCTGGGTATCCTTGTGCTATTATAGTTGATGACATACTAGTAGGAGATAATGGTGACGCTGAGCATGACAGAAACCTCAGAAAAGTTCTGGAAAAAGCATGCAAAGTGAATCTTAAGCTCAATCCACAGAAATGCAGATTCAGGCTACAAGAGGTTACTAATGTTGGTCATTTATTTACTAGTTCAGGCCTAGGACCATACCCTTCTAAGCAAACAGCCATTCTTGAGATGCCAGCTCCAGACAATGCTTAAGCCCTGTAACATTTTCTTGGTATAGTTAATTATCTAGACAAGTTCATTCCAGATTTGAGCCACCACTCAGCCAGCTGACAAGTAAAGATGCATCCTGGTCTTGCTTAGAGCACACCAACAGAGAATTGCTAGTCCACCAACTTTCGGATATTATGATGTTCACAAACCAGTTGCTCTTTCATGTGATGCTTCAAAATTTGGTCTAGGTGCAGTCATTCTACAAGAGGGTCAACCTATTGCCTATGCATTGAGAACTCTTACCCAAACTGAGATGTAATATGCTCAGATCGAGAAAGAGCTTTTAGCATTGCGTTTGCATGTTCGAAGTTCCATGATTATGTTTATGGTACACCTATCCAGATCGGAACAGACCGCCAACCTCTAGTCACTATCTTGAGAAAGCTTAAGCATACAGCTCCTGCCAGACTGCAAGGTATGATGTTGAGATTGCAAAATTATAATTTCACTCTTGCCTACAAGAAAGGCAAACTTCTTCATCTTGCTGATACCTTATCTGGATCGCCCAGAAACACAACTGAACAGCACAAGAATGAGAACCTTAATTTTGAAGTCACAAAAGTGAGAATTTTTTCTTCCACACATCTTGATGAGCTGAGAGATTACATAGCCACAGATCCAGTTTAACAAAGGACAACCACTTTATCAAGTAAGTGTGGCCATCAAAGCAATGCAGTTTACCTCAACAAGTGCAGCCTTATTTTTGATACAGAGATGAGATTTTGTCTGACAATGGTGTCATTATGAAAGGTCCAAAAGTAATTGTTCCAAAGTCCTTGCAACAAGAGTAAATTACTGTCTTGCATTGTGGTCACCCAGGAGCTGACTCTACCAAAAAAAAGGGTGAGAGGACTAGTATTTTGGCCTTCTATGTCACAAGACATCGAGAGAGTACTTTCATCTTGTTCTGTGTGTAATAGTACTAAGTCACATCAACAGAAGGAACCAATTCACCTAAACCAGATTCCTGAACTACCCTGGTCGACAGTAGTCACTGACGTTTTCGAATAGAATGGTCAACATTATTTGGTATTAGTAGACTCTTACTCCAATTGGTTTGAGATTGATGTACTTCCTAACCTAGCATCTAGCAAGGTCATTACTAAGATGAAGCGTCATTTTGCAGTTGATGGTAGTTCACAAAAAGTTATTTCAGACAATGGGATGTAGTTTACAAAGCAATTGTTCAAAAGATTTGCCAAAAAAGGATACTTTGAACTGCACGTTCTGCCAACCCATTTGACTTTTTCTTTTACTTTTAAGTCTATTTATGGACAGTATGGAAGCAAAACAAAAAGTTATGGACATTTAGAAATGCCATTTAGCTGAAACGAAACACCTGATATCCTTAAAGGGTAATTTGCATATATCCCATGTTGCCTCTGTTACAAGAGATTTAAGGTATCACACATTGGAAAGTCTAGCTTTGCTAGATTTTTCTTTTTGTGTTTTGAATCTCTTGAATCTCAGAAATATTCCTCATGATAAACACCTTGGTTCACCTGCCCAGAGACTTCTGTCGAGGCAAACCAGAACCACGTTAACAATCAGCCAATTGTTGGTTCCTAGTGTTAATAACAGGTCATGGAAAACCAATCTGTTGAAGCGTTTAACCCAGAAGTCCTACTACAATAAGATCAGCAAACTACTCAATCCATTATGAGAGGGAGAAGTGGTAAGGCTGCAAACATCCAAAGATTATGATTGTTTTGGAGTTGTGAAGAATATTTACCCAGAGCTGAGATCGTACATTGCGGAATCACAAGAAGTAGAGCTTAGGTGGAATCAGAAACATTTGATGTTTCCAAGAGTCGCAAGCTGGGTAGCTACTTTGGCTGAAGCTGCCTCAGCTGTGGGTTCTTGTAGGGTATCTCCAAGCTCTTTTAGGAGATCCCTCTGAAACCTAGTAAAATGGGAAAAATAGTTCAGGGACCTAAGGGAGAAGGTCAGTGATGAAAACATTTGCTTCCCATATCTGTCCATCATACGAGAGTCTTTATTCGGTGGATGGACAGATGAGGAGGTTTCGGCTAACTCTCTCTCTTTGTGGCTGCTGCTGCCACCATGGTATCAACTGGGACACCTTTAGTTAAGAATTGTTTGTCTTGGGGAGCTGTGATGAATTTATTGGGTCTCATCAGGACAGGTTCCATGGAATCTGGAGCTGACCAAGCCTTTCGAGACACTACAGACATGAGTGGATCAAAATGCGGAGACTCCCAGGAGGTGAAAGGTCAGGAACCAAATGCGTCCAGGTATACAGACTCGTCCTCTGAGGGGGCTAGGGAAGTCCAGCTATGCCTCTGCTTGAGAATCTCAAGGATGTCCGAAACTGAAACATCTTCAGAGGGGGACCTTGGGGACCCCTCCAATTCATCCAGGTCTGTATCTGAGGTGACAGACTCAGGGAAGTCTTGGAGAAGCAGAGGCTGTCACATGCACCGAGGGGAACGGAGCTGATGGAACCGATAGTGGAGCCGTCTGTGGGGACAGCACTCTCCGCATGACCTCAAAGACGTCATGGTCTTGACACAAGGAGGGCTCCAGCTGTGAAGAGATAGGAATACCACCCTGTGCTGAGGGCGATGGCTCTGAGGCTGATGTGGGAGCCAAGCTCAACTGAGCCGATATTCCGAGAGGGAGAGTGGGGTCGAACAAGGGTCCAATGCCACTTCCACCCTCAGAGCCGACAAGAGAGCTTCAGTGCCCAGATACCTCAATGGGAGGAAGAATCGATGTAATCAGGGCCAATGTTGGAGCCAATGAGGATGTCATTGGAGGTGAAGAAACCACTATCGGAGTGTCCATGGACTCCGACTCTGAACTAAGTATAGTCACAGGAGGAATCGAAATCAAAGTGGATGGAGCCGAAGTCTGTTGAGGCAGGCTTGAAAGCATTTTAGCAAGGGCCTATGACTTAAGCAACCTACTGACCACTCTCTCTACATCCTGATCCGATAACCTCGAGGATCGAGTGGAGTGGGAAGAGGAGCGATGACTGGACTTGCTTTGAAGTAATGGTGATTGTGGCACCGAGCAAATCGGCTCCAAAGAAGGAGACCTAGCTCTTTTGTGGCTCTGAGATGGCTCCAAAGTAACAGTTGGCATCGACAGAGGGGTAGTCTTGTCGGTGCCAGCCGGCACCGACACACTTGGTTTGTCAAGCTCACAGGTCGGTTCCGAACATGGAGCCAATGGCTTGACTGGTTTCACAGGTTTCACTGGCTGTGATGCTTTAGCCAGAGAATCCTGTTTTAACAATCCATGGAGGATAAACTTGTTTTTCCGCTCCTGCGCGACCCTTGGACTAAAGGCATGACAAATAGCACAAGAGTCCTGCAGGTGCAGAGCCCCCAAGCAGTAAACACAACTAGTGTGCCCATCTGTCAGAGACATCTTCTGACAGCATGAGTCACACTTTTTAAAACCACAGGTTTTAACTTCCTTAGACATTTTAGTAAAAAGTCAAACTACAATAGAAAAACTAAAAATTAATAAAGACCTTAAAGGAGAGCCTCTAACTTAAATGGCTGTCCTTGGGGGGGGGGGACTCTCTAAGTTAAACAAGTTCAGGGTATAACAGAAGGCCTAGTGACTAGGGGGCGATGGCCAACACAGCAAAAAAGAAACCACAAGGATGAGATAAGGGGTTTACAATAAAAGAAACTTACAAACTACTACAAGAGAAGAATTATATATCAGATTTTAAGCACAATATTTGAGTTTAAAAAAGAAAAAAAATGATACCAAGCCTGAGCCAGTACTGATCACAATCTCGCAGCTAAAGTAGTTGGAGCAGTATCAGTAAAGGTAGACACAGTCTTGAGGGAAGACACTGCTTTTAAAACCAAAGTCCCACAAATAAGTTGTAACAGCATACAAAGCTCTTCCAGGTGAAGTAAATGCAGTTTAAATGCTGAGTACAAGTGAAAAGCTGTTTACATCAGTAATATTAAGGACCTGCACACCACTGACATGAAGCCACAGACTAGTAGGAAGAGGAACATTTATGTGGTCAAGAGGCATGTTAAGTCATTATTATGTCTCAGAGACAGTGTGTAAATGGGACTGCATTCATTTAATAAGGAAGTCCATTATGTTAGCTTGAAAGACCACTACTCTAATTTCACCCAAAGTATTTTTTCTACCTATGCCGTTCTTTTCAAAGACAAACTAGGCAAGCTGTGTACTCCATGAAATTAGACCCAGATGTCAGTCCAGTTATCAGGCCAACTCAAAAAGTTCCAATAGCTATGCAGGGCAAAGTCAAATCAGAACTAGATAAAATGGTGCAACAAGGCATAATTTCTCCAGTTGGTTTGTCTACTCCAACTAAATGGGTATCTTCCATGGTGGTAACTCATAAGAAAAGCTCAGAAGACATCAAAATATGTATTGCTCCACTAGATTTGAACAAAGCACTAAAGAGTTCTCATCATCCAATGAGTACAGTTAAAGAAGTCGCAGCTCTGATGCCAAATGCCACTGTTTTTTCTGTCTTAGATGCAAATAGTTCATTTTGGAAAATTCAGCTTGACAAGAAATTCTCATTGCTAACTACTTTATGTACTCCATTAGGAAGGTACAGATTTTTGAGAATGCTATTTGGGATAAATTCTGCAAGTGAAGTCTTTCAACGTGCAATGGAGCAAATTTTTTCTGGGTATCCTTGTGCTATTATAGTTGATGACATACTAGTAGGAGATAATGGTGATGCTGAGCATGACAGAAACCTCAGAAAAGTTCTGGAAAAAGCATGCAAAGTGAATCTTAAGCTCAATCCACAGAAATGCAGATTCAGGCTACAAGAGGTTACTAATGTTGGTCATTTATTTACTAGTTCAGGCCTAGGACCATATCCTTCTAAGCAAACAGCCATTCTTGAGATGCCAGCTCCAGACAATGCTTAAGCCCTGTAACATTTTCTTGGTATGGTTAATTATCTAGACAAGTTCATTCCAGATTTGAGCCACCACTCAGCCAGCTGACAAGTAAAGATGCATCCTGGTCTTGCTTAGAGCACACCAACAGAGAATTGCTAGTCCACCAACTTTCGGATATTATGATGTTCACAAACCAGTTGCTCTTTCATGTGATGCTTCAAAATTTGGTCTAGGTGCAGTCATTCTACAAGATGGTCAACCTATTGCCTATGCATTGAGAACTCTTACCCAAACTGAGATGTAATATGCTCAGATCGAGAAAGAGCTTTTGGCATTGCGTTTGCATGTTCGAAGTTTCATGATTATGTTTATGGTACACCTATCCAGATTGGAACAGACCGCCAACCTCTAGTCACTATCTTGAGAAAGCTTAAGCATACAGCTCCTGCCAGACTGCAAGGTATGATGTTGAGATTGCAAAATTATAATTTCACTCTTGCCTACAAGAAAGGTAAACTTCTTCATCTTGCTGATACCTTATCTGGATCACCCAGAAACACAACTGAACAGCACAAGAATGAGAACCTTAATTTTGAAGTTACAAAAGTGAGAATTTTTTCTTCCACACATCTTGATGAGCTGAGAGATTACATAGCCACAGATCCAGTTTAACAAAGGACAACCACTTTATCAAGTAAGTGTGGCCATCAAAGCAATGCAGTTTACCTCAACAAGTGCAGCCTTATTTTTCATACAGAGATGAGATTTTGTCTGACAATGGTGTCATTATGAAAGGTCCAAAAGTAATTGTTCCAAAGTCCTTGCAACAAGAGTAAATGACTGTCTTGCATTGTGGTCACCCAGGAGCTGACTCTACCAAAAAAAAGGGTGAGAGGACTAGTATTTTGGCCTTCTATGTCACAAGACATCGAGAGAGTACTTTCATCTTGTTCTGTGTGTAATAGTACTAAGTCACATCAACAGAAGGAAGCAATTCACCTAAACCAGATTCCTGAACTACCCTGGTTGACAGTAGTCACTGACATTTTCGAATAGAATGGTCAACATTATTTGGTATTAGTAGACTCTTACTCCAATTGGTTTGAGATTGATGTACTTCCTAACCTAGCATCTAGTAAGGTCATTACTAAGATGAAGCGTCATTTTGCAGTTGATGGTAGTCCACAAAAAGTTATTTCAGACAATGGCATGTAGTTTACAAGGCAATTGTTCAAAAGATTTGCCAAAAAAGGATACTTTGAACTGCACGTTCTGCCAACCCATTTGACTTTTTCTTTTACTTTTAAGTCTATTTATGGACAATATGGAAGCAAAAGAAAAAGTTATGGACATTTAGAAATGCCATTTAGCTGAAACGAAACACCTGATATCCTTAAAGAGTAATTTGCATATATCCCATGTTGCCTCTGTTACAAGAGATTTAAGGTATCACACATTGGAAAGTCTAGCTTTGCTAGATTTTTCTTTTTGTGTTTTGAATCTCTTGAATCTCAGAAATATTCCTCATGATAAACACCTTGGTTCACCTGCCCAGAGACTTCTGTCGAGGCAAACCAGAACCGCGTTAACAATCAGTAGCCAATTGTTGGTTCCTTGTGTTAATAACAGGTCATGGAAAACCAATCTGTTGAAGCGTTTAACCCAGAAGTCCTACTACAATAAGATCAGCAAACTGCTCAATCCATTATGAGAGGGAGAAGTGGTAAGGCTGCAAACATCCAAAGATTATGATTGTTTTGGAGTTGTGAAGAATATTTACCCAGAGCTGAGATCGTACATTGCGGAATCACAAGAAGTAGAGCTTAGGTGGAATCAGAAACATTTGATGCTGGTGTCTGAGCCTATTCCACAGCACATAGCCTGTGAGAAAGACTCTTTATTTCAGAGTGAGTTGTCCAGTGTTCCAGCTCCAGAGGAAGTTCCAGAGAATATCCCAATTCCTGTGACAAATCCAGAAGTTCCTGATATGAGTTGTTCACCGAAGACAGTCCCTGTTGCTAAACCTAGCCTAGATTGTTATGTTACCAGATCTGGTCATATCTCCAGACCATGTAATAGATACATGGCAACTTGGACATGAACACTGGGTTTGTTTCTAATGTCTATAGTAATGCATGTCTAAGTCCAATGTTGTTTTTTACCAAGTGAAATTTTTTTAAGAGGGAGAATGTAAATCACTGTGTGTGTATGTACCTTTAAGAAGCTGTCTGAGGGCTTGCACAAGTGTATAAATATTGAAAAAATGCGAGTCTGACTTCCATTTTGTAGTGAGCTGTTGAGATGCAAGCCTGTATGTCTGTAAGGTCTATCTATTAATCAGTTTGTTTATATTTTGTAAAGCTGCTATCCATCTTGATATGTTTCTATGTATGAAAGCATCTAAATGAACTACCAGTCTGCTTGTCATCTATGTTAGAAAGGGACAAGAGACAAAAACTACTTGCATTCACCAAAAACTTATCATTAGATTAAGCCAAGGTCATTAATCCAGACATTTACCTATGCAAAAGTAAATGAATACATTTCAATTCAGGTCTACATTAAAAGAACAAAATGACAAAAGAGCGAACGCTCTTTCATCAACAGATAAATGCCGAAACCACAAAACAGCGAAGTTACGGAACAGTGATTTTTTTTTCCCAGGGAAAAAATCACTGCTCCAAAAAAACAAAATGTAAAGACAAAATACCCCCCTACTTAAATATATCAACTCTGAGATCACACTACAGTGGAGGAAACGACAAAGTCCCGAGAAAGGCCCAGCGAGTTTTTTCCCTGGGAAAAAAAATCGCTGTTCTGTAACTTCACTGTTTTGTGGTTTTGGCTGTTATGTGTTGATGAAAGAGTGTTCATTCTTTCGTCGTTTCGTTCATTTAATATAGACCCTTTCAATTCTACATGTGTTATAATCAATGAACTTTTACAGCCCTCCTCCACTCCAACAGCCTAAGATTAAAACCTATTGAGTTAAACATGCTTTTGTCCGGCTTTCTTTTCTTTTTACATTGTAATGCCTACATTTCTTAGAACTAAAAAAAAAGACAGAGGAAAAAGCACCTGTTTATTTTAGTTTCTTTATCACATGCAACAATCACTAAAAATACTTTACTATATGATATGTAATTTATATCATCAAACGTGTTATACAAATACTGTTAAGAAAAAGCATTGTTTTATTTACAGTTACTTTTCCCCCTCATTCTCTCTTCTCTTTTTCTTTTTCCTTTTCGTGTCCTTTCAAACATTAATGACAAGAAGTGGGGCATATGCATGTCAGTCCCCCAACAAGTTTAAAAACATCAACAAAAATCCAGTCTTTCTCAGGCACTTTTTATTGTAAATCATATTTCACAAATATGATTGATTCTTTATAGTATCATATGTATTCACTAATTTCAGTTTTGCTGGTCTTCTTCCTGTTTATCTCCCAACCTTGGAGTCAGGTTCAAGTCCAAGGTACTCCAGATTCTCTTAGCCAACTCCTGTGTTTTTTTTTTTTTTTTGTCTCTCAAGCATTTTCCTTTGGAACTTTGAAAATGTTACGCTGGCAAAGTCTCACTATTAGCTTTACCATCAGAAGAATGAGAAGCAGAGTCCCCTTGAGAGAACCTGATTTTTGATATGGAGATAAGAGAGTTATATGCTGAATAGAAAAACTCCTAGCAAAGAAAACTATGGTAATACTCTCCACCATCTACTCCTTCCATAATCCTCGTACAATAAAACCAAAGTCACAAACAAAAACTGAAGTAACACCAGGAAAGAAAGACGAGATCCACACTGTCTTTATAAGCGCTTTCATTTTTTAATAAAAACTTCTTCAGAATACACATCCACAATAAATCAAACCCTTTTTATATATACAGGAACAAAAAGCTAGGAAATTATTTGTGGCTTGTATGACATGATGTATTAAGTATGGTTTTTATTCAATTGGAACATGGTTCAAAATGTATTTAATAATATTTTAGATGCCTCAATGGGGCTGAATTGATTTAATTCAATTTAATTAAAGTAGTTTATTGTGATGTCATTAATTAAGAAGGGGTGTGTTTATATAAAAAGGGTTTGATTTATTGTGGATGTGTATGAGGATTATGGAAGGAGTAGACGGTGGAGATCCACCTACACTTGGTTCATTGGCTTCCTCTTTGCATAATCTTAATTGCACAGTTGGAAATTTGGTTTCTCTTATGGAAAAACTTAACATGAAAGGGAAGGTTCGCAGGTACTACAAGCGGCTTATTCTAGTCACACATACAACAAAGTTGCAGGGGACGAGTCGAGTAATTTTGACATCACACCAGCACAACACCAACATGGAGGGAGAGAAAACGCTTCAGTGAGGGAAGACGAGCGGTTTCCCCTAATGAAAGCGTATCTAACAGTAACTTACCCTTCAATGGAAGGAAAACCTTAAGTCAATGGCTGGAAGGGGATTGTGAATGGGGTACCGCATCATTAAAACATCGTGACAATAACGGCTCATTTCAGGAGCAGCTTAATGAACTGAAAAGCCTTATTTTTGAATATCGAAAACTGCAACTAGAAAATAGTTATTTACGTGAGTGTAAACAGAGAGAACTGGTGCCAAAAGGATTTTGACTATGGCGATACCTGACATGTTTGGTCAAAAATTCAGAATTACATGTGGAACAGATTGCAATGTTCAACTGGCATGGTGGTGAACTTTTGGACTGCCTTATTAATGATAATGACAAAAAAATGGTAAAATTAAATGATTGAATTAAACAGGTGAATAATAGTATACAATCTGGTTTACTGTTTGAGTTTAACAAAGTGAAGTTTGATAGTATATTTAAGAATGTTGATCAATTTATTTTGACTTAAAATACAAAAAAGAAAAGAAGCTTAGGAGGGATGAAAAAGAGTATGCTGAACAGAGAGCATACCTCCTACCCCCTTTAAGTCAAAGAAAGATTTATAATAATTATAACCACCACCAGGACTATAGTCATGCATCTGATGGGGAGCTTGGTGATGGTAATGGATTTGATAATGATGAAAATGACCCTGGTTTGAACCCTTTAGAATTTCCCCCTCTGAGGATCAGGAATCAGAGAGGGGGGAGGGGGTAACATCACCCCAAATACAACTACAGGGGCAGGGGAGGGGGAGAATGTATTAGATGTATTGGAAAAACTTTTTTTGGAAAATGGTTTTGTAGAAATGAATATGTTTAATATGTCTAATGACATTTTAGAAGTCCCACATGTTTTACACAATACAAGGGATGCTGTAGACACCTCTTTACAGATCATATCTAATAGCGATGGTGACTTTAAAATATACAATTATAGTGATTGTGTATTGGATAAACGTATAGTGAACATCTTTGAAAGAGGACTGTCTTTTGTTCCAAGTAAAAGAGGAGTTGTAGATGAAGCATTAGTAGATTTAAAATTGCACACAAGAAAGTTGAATTTTCAATTTTGTTTTAAGGAAGGACTACACGACATTAATAGTAGTAATAATGTATGTAAAAGACCTAGTGCATTCAACCCTCCATTATGCCCTATTTTGCAGATATTTGAAAAAATGTGCGAATATGATATTCGCATGTTGTACAAATTTAGTGGCAGGACAACTCATGATGAAAACAACTTGAAAAAACAAGAGATGGAATTATTACAAAATCTATGTAACAATAACAAGATTAGAATTATTAAACCGGACAAGGGGGGTGGGTTAGTTATAATGGATAACAATTCATACATTGACAAAATGTTTGGGATCCTTCACACAGATACATATTGTCAAATGAGTGTGAATGAGAAAAATATACTTTATAGGAAAGTGGATATTATGTTGGAAGAACTTCTTTTAAATAGACAAATTACATTTGATGAATGATCCTACATGATAGTTAAATATCCGAAAATTCCTACTACTTTTGGTATACCAAAAGTGCATAAGGATCTCAATAACCCCCCCCCTTAGACCCATTGTTGATGCAAAGGCTTCAAAAACATATTATATTGCCAGATTTATAGATGTACAACTAAAAAATATTTTACAAGACTGTAATTGGATAGTGAAGGATTCATGGGACTTGCTTAAAAAAAATTAACAAAAATATGTATAATCATAGTTTAATTTTCGTGACAATTGATGTCAAAGATTTATTTTCTGTTATCCCCCATGATACTGGGACTGAATGGTTTTATTTATATTTATGTCAACATACAAAGATGGGGCATGATAGGATTATTACATTAAGGAGCCTCATGGAGTTAATTTTGGACACCAATATCATTGTTTTTCAAGAACAACTGTTTAAACAATGTAAAGGTGTAGCCATGGGGGCATAATGGAGGGTTGAATGCACTAGGTCTTTTACATACATTATTACTACTATTAATGTCGTGTAGTCCTTCCTTAAAACAAAATTGAAAATTCAACTTTCTTGTGTGCAATTTTAAATCTACTAATGCTTCATCTACAACTCCTCTTTTACATACGTTTATATTTGTGCACCCATCTTTGCTAATTTAGTCTTAGCATTCTGGGAGAAGGAATATATATTCACTAGTAAATATGCAAAATCATGGCAATATTATGGGCGTTATTTGGATGACATAGTTATTCTATGGAATGATAGTGAGGATATGTTAAATAAATTCTTTGAGTTTATTGGTGTAAGCACAGGATTTTTGGAATTTTTTCACACTATTTCATATGAGAAAATTGATTATTTAGACATTACTATAAGTAAAAATAGAATGAAAAGTTGTTTTGAAATGACTATTTTTAGGAAACCTACTTATTCCAACACACTTCTACATTTTACTAGCTTTCACCCTATCCATCAGAAGAAGTCATTAATAAAAGGACAAGGGGTCAGACTAGCAAGAATGGTTTCAGACTTCCATGAGTTCTTAGGTCAAATACAAATTCTAAAAGGTATGTTGATTAGTAGAGGTTATCCTAAAGAATTTGTAGAAAATATATTAAAGGAGGTGGTTTCCAAAAGGGAACAAGGAATATTTTTTCCATTGTTGGGTAAGGGTCCAGATAGCCTGTTTGAAGGTACACAAAGTTCCCAAAGACAGAATATTAAGTTGTTTCATAGAGCTGGTATTTTTAAATACAATCAGCAGTTCAAAAGTATTAGTAATATTATTCAACGGAACTGGAATTTATTTAACACTAACAAAGAATTTTCAGATATAGTGTGAACAGAACCTAATATTATATATAAAAAGGACACTACTATAAAAAACATGTTGGAAAGGGTACAAGAAATTCATCCTGGGACCAAGGGGATGTTTAAATGCGGATTTTGTTTGCAGTGCAAACACATTTTAGAAGGAACCGAGTTGTTTATCCCAAATTATGGGAAATACAAATATAAGAAAAAAATTTAGTTGTAGCAGTAAAGCTGTTGTTTATATAGGGACATGCACGCAATGTTCTTGTTTTTATATTGGTAAGACTATTAATGCTCTTAGGAGTGGAATGTATCAACATTTTTACGATATTAAAAAACAAGACACAAAAAAATGTTTTGGCGGTGTATATTATTAATAATGAGGGACACAATTTTAGATTTTCAGTGTTGGAACAAGTCACAGTAGGAGATAGAGGCGGTCCCCTGAATGATTTTTTTGGAAATCAGGGAACTTAGATGGCAGTTAAGAACTAATGCAACACCATTTCCAGGCTTAAACATAAATATATCTATTAGTTCTACCCTTAGATTAAAATCTGAGGGTTATTTGTGAATTACAGCAACAAAAAGCTAGGAAATTATTTGTGGCTTGTATGACATGATGTATTAAGTATGGTTTTTATTCAATTGGAACATGGTTCGAAATGTATTTAATAATATTTTAGATGCCTCAATGGGGCTGAATTGATTTAATTCAATTTAATTGAAGTAGTTTATTGTGATGTCATTAATTAAGAAGGGGTGTGTTTATATAAAAAGGGTTTGATTTATTGTGATGTGTATTCTGAAGAAGTTTTATTAAAAAACGAAAGTGCTTATAAAGACAGTGTGGATCTTGTCTTTCTTTCCTGGTGTTACTTATCACAACCACATTGCGAGCCTGGGATAATTTGTGATGTTTTCATGAAATGATTAATATTAACCTCAGACAGAGTGTGTGAACTCCTAACTACTATTCTGTGATATTGTTTGTGAGCCCTGAAGAGGGATAACGGAAAAATGCCTCTCCCGGGTAGTGTCCTTTATTGACGATTTTCAACTGTCATGCCGGAAGGCAATAATCGGTCAGGAATGACTAAGCAGGGACTTTTACTAAAGAAAAAAACATGTTTCTAGCTCTACATGCAATAAAAGGCAAGATGAACACATGAGCCAAAATTAGGAGGTTACATGAAATTATAAGCTTAAGCAGTATACTGCACTGCTCTTACATTGGTAACTGAAATATTAGCAGTATACCTCTCTACTCTAAGATTTCATAGAATGTTTCTAATTTTGACTTATATTTTCACCTGCTACAATCAACTCATGGAGAGAAAAATCGCTTCAGTTATAAAGAATTGTTACCTCCCCCCCAAAAAAGTTATAGTATATATTATATTATATTATATTATATTATATTATATTATATTATATTATATTGTATTGTATTGTATTGTATTGTATTGTATTATATTATATTATATTGTATTATATTATACTGCTTCCTTTTAAAACGTAACAGTTTTACGCCACATAGCATATAAGCACTTCAGTTGTGACGTCCTGGAGGACTCAATAATACAAATAACGTGCTGGCGAGAAAGCATGGTTGTGATAATATGTAAGTACCAAAGAACAGAAAACAGTGACAAAAGAAGAAAACAACAGCAACATAAACACTATTTAATCATAACCAAACACAAGGTAAGAATATGAACAAATCACTTTAAACCTTTTCTAGGCATATAAATATTAGAATTTACACAGTTATTACAGTAGTTATTCAAAATATCTGTTGTCATATGTGATACGTTTGATTATTTGCAAAGTTCTGTAGACATACAGGAAGAACATCTGAAAACATTTAAGGACACATTAATAAATTCATCATTTATTTATAACTTATTTTTTTCATTTCTTAACTGAGTAGGTGAACTGATTTGAGGACCCTTTTCAGCCATGATCCAAGCCACATTGCAGATGCATCAGAAATATTGTCACGAATACAAACTAAAACCATTTGGATAACATGAAATTAGTAAACAGTATGTGTCAAAGTGACACTAAAACAATACACTAAAGTAAATAGCAATTAATATATAGTATAATATACAGTAAGTTTTGTACATTTTATGCAACATATTTACAAAATATTTGGCAATACTGAAACTGCAAGCATACATAGCCATATAATGAATAACAGTGAATTTGTGGAGCTGGAATATTTCATTTTCATACAGAGACTCAACTCCAGTTAGAAAGGAGTTATAATATAACTTGCTGAGATATGCATACGTTTAAATGAAGTAGAGACTATGCAGTACCATGTTTTCTGTATGGTCAATAAACTATGCACCCAATTATTTTATAGTCTAGCCATTGTTTCTGAAACAATTCCATTAATTATCCTTAAAGTGATTAGCCTTGAGTTGCTGCCTGAGTGCTTTAAGTTGATTAATGCTCCTTATCCTATAAGGCATGCTGTACATGCATCTAATGTGTTACAATGGCAAAGGCTTTTTCACTGGCAGATAGTTTAAATGAAAGCCTGACCAACTCTGTTTTCCTGATTCTTCAGCGTATGTAAGATTAGTTTCTAACAGTAAGTGTGTAATAAAGATATATTCAAAAGCACACAGATGAAAGTAATTATGAAAACATCTAATAACGACCATCTTGCACATACAACTCTTTGTGAGATTAATTCAAATGTCTCATTTGGCCAAGTTCTTGATCATAGATATGTGTTAACAACTTGTAACTATAGCACACAAAGATCAGGAATGGTAACAACTTGTAACTATAGTCCACAAAAGCCAGGAGTGTTAACATGTAACTATAGTAACAACTGCCAGGAGTGTTTACAACTTGTAATTATATTGCACAAAGATCAAGAGTGTTGACAACTTGTAACCATAATCCTCAAATGTTTCAAATTCTATAGAATGATGTGCTATTGAGTGTGTATAAAATATGTACTATGTACTGTAAGTAACAAGTGCAGAATCAATCCCAAGCATGCAGAACCACAAATTAAAATGCAGTCAGAATTTTAGATCTAAAAAGCTCCCATGTTTACATATCACATCTATAATTTTATTTCCTGAGAGATACAAAATAATAAAAATAAAATAACACATTTGTATGTATCACCAGTACTTATAACTGTTTTAAATAATACTTGTCTACTCATTCAGAACCAGTGGTCATAATCTGTCTGAATTTACAAATGTTATTGTGCACAGTTGACTCTATCTATTCATAAACTGTCATCTGACCTACACAGGTTTGTTTTAATCACTAGCAGTGTTACTACAAATAAAATAACCTTATTATTTAACAACTTTTCAACACTGACTATAGCTAGAACAAAATACTTTCATTGTGTTTACCTTCCTACAAATTTGCATTTCCTTATTTTCTTACCAAACTTCCCATCTGCAGCATAACAGGACATGTTCATTATGTTTCCACAAAGCATGTTTCTATCCCAGTTCCTGTTTTCATTTAAAAAGTTTTAATATTTTATTCAACAACAGTTTTTTTGTTTACCATATCTGTAGAGAGGCAGCTAGCTGACCTAACCTTAACAAATATTACTTAACCACAAACTGATCTGTTCTTTTGCGAGTGACAAGTAGAGAATTAATTTGTTAAAAAGAGATGTGATCACTCCTTAAATATTATACAGCTCTGCTCAACAAAGAAGGTAATTATCATAGTTTACCTCAAGCAATCCCACCATAAGATGAAATATCTGCATACCACACGCAGTAAGAGTTTCAAAAGGTTATTCCTTGTAAACTGTTAACATATAACAAGTAAATCAATGTCTCTGTGAAACAGTAAATCCTTCTGAGGCTGTATTACTTGTAAAGGTATTGTTATGGCTTTTTCCACTACTAGACTGTTTGCACATGACTAACTGTGGTGACTTTCGAGGTATTAATCTACTGCAATAGTTGTGCATGTGCCAGTTATAAAAGCAATAGTTGTGCATGTGCCAGTTATAAAATCTCTGCAATGCATGCTCCCAAACCCTGCTTACATAGTATCATTCGATACACTTTCCACTATCTCATTAAGACAAAAACTGTATAACATGGTAGGAAGGTTGCTGTATATCAAATCACAGAACTAAATATATAATTTTCTTTTAAAAAGTATGTATTTTAAACTATAGTGTACACCAACAACACAGCTGTTCATTTATAAGTAAAAAGTTAGTCATGTGCATTGTACACATATTACTGCTATGCAAGGGCAAGAATGCAGACCCTTGAGTGCCTCATAAGCACATGCGCGCGCACATACACACACACACACACACACACACACACACACACACACACACACACACACACACACACAGTAGATAAGGTTATGTTTAGAAGCTGAAAGCCAATAGTAAAAAATATTTAAGCTTGCATAATCGAGATGTGTTTTCGTAAGTATTTCAACTGGCTGATGTCTTTGCCTCAGTGAATTTTTATATCCAGGCTTATCTTCTTGGCTTAAGAATTTTGGAAAAAGTAAAAATAATGGAGGGACAAAGGCCCAAAACCAGGGACAATTTTAAATATTATTGTAATTCACTTAAACATTACCAGAACAACATGATTTGGTTCAGCAAATAATATCTGAACAATATGTATGAAACTCTAATCCCTGGTATTGCTGACAGCACTAATCCTCAGCAATTTAACAGAAAATCAAAAAATTTATGAGGGGCTGGGCAAAAATATAAGGCAAAGTGAATGACATTATGCAAAATCAGGGACAGCTGAAAGGTATATGCCCAGGTTCCCTAATCTTAAAGAAAGAACTGGCTTCAAATATTCACTTTAAAGTGTATTTTGCTCTTTGCTGAGACACATTGATCTCAGAGTTAATATATATATAATATATTATTGCTATAGTGGTGTCTTCTGAGGCTTCTGAGTCTAGACAGTACTGTGCCTTTAAGGCTAAGATACATTAGGCAGGCAAGTCTCAGCAAGGAATATGTGCCATTTGGAAAATATGGAGGACAGAGAAGTAGCTAGATTTCAGATTCCGGTTTTCTTAAATTCTGGGTCAGGAAAAGATTGTGTTAATGAGTCTTCAGACAAGTTAAATCCGAATGAGGAAACAAGCTGGAAGCTGTCCCTGGAGTATGATAGTTCGGAGATGATCCCAAAGCCTGACTGAGGAGTGGAGCTGTTTAGTGGATCTCATCTATACCAGTATGTGTTAAAACATTTTGTGTGATTATAAGTAATGATTTCCTTTAAAAATTCTTTGGAGAAGGGAAAAAAACTTATTCAGGGATGAACTGCACTTGCTAAAGCTGTTGTAAAAAGCTGGGGTTTTATTTTGCATTTTGTATAAGTTTTCTGTTTCAACCTGTTTTACCAAGAAAACCGTGTTTTTATACATTCCCCTTTGAAAATAAACACATACTGAATCTTGAAAAATTAATGGTTAAGAGTTTCCATGAGTACTATTATACTGAAACATGCCATCTGGTCAAGCATGTGTGCAATGTTTAATCTTTACCATTAATTATCTAGATAGTACTACAATTTGTATTGCTGAAAGACATGAAAAGTATTTAGTATGTGCTTTCAGCTATAGGGTGTATACATTCCCTAATGACTGAGGATGAATTTGGAAAAGTCCTTTTATAATATAAAACCTTTGAAATGTGCCCCTGATAATTTGTGAACTGCAATCTCTTACATATCTCATGTGGTACTACTGTGTGCAGCTCTTTGTATCTGTCTGTCTGTATGTGGGCTATAGCTGCTCTGTTTGGCTCTAAAATGGAGGAAGTTATTAAAGTCTAAGTAAAGGCCACCACCACAGCTGCAACAAACTATCGAAAACAAATAGCAGAAATCCATGCAGATGATACTGTAGTTATGAATCAGCAACTGTAGGCCACTAATCAACACCAGCAAAATTTGGTTACTTGTACCAGTCAGCAATTATTTAGTCTCCAAGAAAGAAGTGTGCAAGGAGAGAAGCCATTGAGCAGCATTTGGTTAACTTGCAACATAATAGATAGCTTTCCTAACCAACCACCCATAACCCCAAGGACCAGCCCACTTAAAGAACCTGAAGAAAATAATGATAACGAATTTTAACTCATGGCCTTCAGTAGGAGAGCTAGTCCTCCGCGGAATGGGCCAAAGTTTTATCTGCACATCTTACTGGAGACTCTCTGCAAGCCTGCAGGGCTGTGGATAGTACAGATGCCCGTGATTACCTAATACTAGGGGGAAAAAACTTTAGCTACAGTAGGTGCTTTACTGGAGGCATGGATGAGCAGACTTAATCATTGGACATTCACCACGGATAAATCTGCAACATCTCAAATGGGTCATTTGAAACACGTTGACTGTGATTACAAATTGATATGAATGGTGTAGGAAAAATTAGATATCTTAGCAGTGGATAGATGTAGGAGGACACTACATAACCTACAAAGATCTGGATATGAAAATGATGTGCAAACCTCTGAACAGCTAGTAGCTTCAGTAGAAAACTTGGTATTCTTTAAAAGTGCAAGTCTTAAGTCAGACAGGCCTGTGCCAAGGATGACTAACAAACCATCAGTGAAGTATGTATCTAAGGCTGAAAGTAATCAAAAATCATTATCAGAACTAATTTCTGTTAAATATGTGAAGAAAGTACACATATTTAAGTACTATATAGTTTATAGCAAAACCATTGTCCAAGTAAAATCCATGAACAATAGTTAATCAGCTGCTAAGCAACCTTTATTAGATGGTGAACTAATGCAATATGGTCAGGCTGTGTGCTTAGCCCTTAAACGTGTAGTATCTGCCTTTTGTCTTTTCACTGTTGCCGAACATATTAAATGTGCTATTTTTATAAATGAAAATGAATTACAAAGATCTTTAGATCCGGGAAGCATGATTACTTTAGTTAGAATACAATACATGTATAAGCATAAAACTACTAGCAACTAAAAAACTGAAGCAATGTTTGTGCATAGAAGCAAGAAAGAATGTCCCTCCACTCAAGCAGAAATGCAAACAGGTTTAGGCAAAGTAACATCATGTGGTACTTAACCAGGACTATCTCCATTTCAAAGAATTATGGAAAAAGTGTGTGGGAAGCAAAACCAGATGTATTGACAGAGATACACAGCATTAACAAATACAGAGTTGTGGAATTAGATGCTTCAAAAGGCAGAAATATTTGATCTGGGTAAAAGATAAAACTGAGTCTGACCAAAAGACTACAGTGGGTTCATATGAAAGGATTAAGTACAGAACTAGAAAGGAGAGGCTCACAGTTTAGGATATACTTACTGCATAAAATACCAGGAAAGTACAGGGAGATGTCAGTACAGAGACTGATGAAGAGGGGCCCATATTAATGAGGGGGTGCAGACATGCAGAAACTCAGAAGGTGCAGATGAGCCCTGTGATGAGTAAACAGAAGACAAGTGTACAAACATGAATCTAATGCTGGAATAAGAAGAAATATAAATAAGTCAGAGAAAGAAAAAACTTACCACTGCTGCACATCAAAGATAATTACTTTTGTGAATTGTCCTTGCCAGAAAAGGAATGAAATAAAGTACAGGAAGCAGTACCTGTCTTTGTGTGAGTTGAAGCTACACCTGACATCAAGTTAGGGATTAGGGTAATGCTGGTCTGACTGCTCTATACAAAAGGCATGTGAATTTTAACAAATACCAATGGGAAAATGACACACTAAGTAAGCCTTGAAAAAACATAACAAGAACTGGAGGGGAGAACACTGATCTAATAAGAAACATTGAACTTCATACTTATCTTTTAAATTAAAAAAAATTACTTTCTTAGAGAGTAATTTAATGCAAGAGAGCAGGTACTAAGCCAGTTACTGGCACCAAGAACCGTTTATACCTTTCATAATGAAGTTATCCCACAGGCATGTTTTGGTTAGATATTGAGGTATGGATAAAACAAAGGCTAAGATTTTAGCTAGGGTTTAATGCTCAAGTGTTACGAAGAAAACCAAAAATTCAATGCAGCATGTCCAGCATGCCAGAAGATGCATCTAAGCCAGAGCTGATACTCATACTTATAACAGAAGTTCTGTTTGAGAAAACAGCTATGAACCTTGAGGGTCCCTTCTGAGGTCAAGTAAAGGTCTCGGATATATTCTGGCTATCACTAATCATTGCACAAATTTTCCAGAAGCAGTACTCCAAAAATGAGTAAGTGTTAAGGTTATAGAAAAAAAATAGTTCTACAGTTTCTTAGATGCAGAAATCCCCAAGAAGTCCTTAGAGTCCTGGGCATCTAATTCACATCAAGAGTAATGTTTGAACTATCCCAGGTCTATATGGTGAAGCAGTGGAGAACCTCTGTCAACCATCCTCAAACAGATGGGATAGCGAACTGCTTTAACAAAACTTTGAGCTCCATGGTTCATAACACTCTATTACAAGATGGAAAAAAGTGGGTCCAGCTGATTTCATATCTTGTCTTCACTGAAAGAGAAGTACCCTAAGCTTTGATGGATTTAGTTAATTTGAGTTACATGAGGCTTGCTGAACATAACAAAGGAAACCTAGAAAGAAGAAAATACTCCCGTTAAGAGAGTAAAAGAATTGTAGGATATGGTACGACCTCTAATGCATATTGTCAGACAACATAAGGAAAGAACACAAGACATCCAACAAAGGGCATGCAATAAAAATTATTGTATTATAGAGTTTCAGACAGGGGACAAAGTGTTTGCATCAGTGCCTACTGCTGAAAAAAAAATCTTGTTAAACAGTGAAGCATTTAAAGTAATAGAAAAAATAAAAGAAGTAAATTACAAATTAAGACAGACTGAAAAAAGAAATCCAAAACAGATATATCACATTAATGTGCTGAAGCCCTGGAAAAAATAAGGCTTCTGTATGAAGTATGTTCACTGAAGAGGTTAAAAACTCTGCAGGATGTCTTGAAGTAAAGCTATAAGCAACAGTATCAGTCACCCAGAAACAGGAAGTGAAAGAATTGGTAGTTAAGAAACTGGACATATTTTCAGAACTGCCTGCAAACCTAATCTACAATAGATTCCCTCTTATCTGGCCTCTCTTTAACCGGCCTCCTCTTTAACCAGCCATCAAATTTCTGCCATAGCCCTAGCAAAATACAACAGAGAAGAACAACATGTGTGCCTCCTCTGGGCTAAATAATGACAGACATTTGAGTTTTAGACTTCATATTCATTAGAAAAGTTCATACTAACACAAATCCTGTTACTGTAGCTGATTTATAACATATAAATGCTATTATGTGTGCTTTTTCTGATTAACCAGCCATTTGTTTATCCAGCCTAAGGTCCGGTCTCAGCAAGACTGAATAAGAGGGAGTCTATAACTTTGAAAACTGAAATAAATGAGCTGGACAAACAGATTAAGCATAGTGTTAGACAAGATCAAGAAAAATTTGAAGAAAATTTATATAAAGATATTGAGCATAATAGGAAACCTTTTTATACATACATAAGATGGGGAAGGAGTAAAGATACACAAATTGATAAACTGTGTGCAGATTCTAAAATGTATTCTCAGACACAACAGATTATAGATATATTTACAAAATCTTATGCAAAACAGTTTGGCTCCACAAAAGGGGTGGTAAGTTGTACTAGTGACATCCAGGTAACCCCAGATACTGGAATCAAATTAGATTATATTGAAAAAGAACTGTGCAAACTGGATCTAAACAAAGCACAGGGAGGAGACAGAATAAGTAACAATGATTTGAGAACACTTAAGCAAGAACTCACACTGCCATTACATCTGCTATTCACTAGGTCATATAAATATGGGGAGATTCCTCAAGATTGGAGACATGCACTTATTAAACCTGTCTTTAAGGGAAAGGAGAGTAGGACAAACCCAGAATCATATAGACCCTTAAGTCTACTTTCATGTTGTGGAAAAATAATGGAGAAGGTAATACTGGATAAGTTATTGTCAGAACTGGATAGGTTGGAACTTGAAACCATATATCAGCATGCATATGTTGAAAATAGATCTATTACCACCTGTAACACAATGTTCTATAACAATATAATGCCAGCTATGAATGAAAAATTGTGCTGTGATGTGATTTATATAGATTTAACTTCAACATTTGACAGGGTCATGCACAAAACACTGATCAATAAATTAGTACAACTAGGTATTGATGTACTGTTGATAAGATGGATAGCTGCATGGCTTACATATAGGACATGGCAAGTATCACACACCAACTGGACAGGTGAAATCATTGGTTACAGTCAAGGTGTCCCACAGGGCTCTGTACTAGGCCCTTACTTGTTTAGATTGTATCTTTCAGACCTTACTTTTTCATCTGAGGTGTTCTACAGTCTGTATGCTGACGACCTGAAATTGGGTAAACTGATTACAAGTGTTACAGATAAGGCATCCCTGCAAAATAATTTGACTAAATTGACCATTTGGGCACAGGAGAATAATATGTTGATAAATACATCAAATACTAAGCATATGAGATTTGGGAGACATAAACTGAAAGGTGAATATTTAATACAGCACACAGTGATTGAAACTGTAAACTCATTTAAGGACCTGGGTATATGGGTAGAGTCAGCTATGAGTTTTTCTAATCATATCAACCAATTGGCTAATGATAGTTATAGAACTATAGGTTGTATAAAAAGATTTATAAAGTCTAGGAAATCAAACATAATAAAGTCATTGTTTGTTAGTTACATTACAGCCAAACTTGAGTATGGAATAACAATATGGAAACCTTATAGGAAAACAAGCATGAATAAACTGGAAAGAGTACAGCGGAAATACACTAAGAGCATCCATGGATGTGAAAATCTAAGTTATTATGAAAGACTAAAATATGTGAACTTGTACAGTGTCTCATAGATATTTAAGAGGAGATCTTATTCAGGTATATAGGGCATTTAGGGACAACTACCTCTGGGAATGTTTGGGGTTATCAAAAAGTACTAGAGAATCATCAGATAAACTATGTAGAAGATTCTATAGGAATGAGAATTGTACTAATTGGTTCTCTGACAGAGTAGCTGATGCTTGGAACAGACTACCAAAGTACATTAAAGCAAGCACTATTTTAGATATTTTTAAGAACAGCCTGGACATTTATTATGGGAACAAGTGTTTTGGCATATTGGCAAGCTAGAAGGGCTTTAATGCCCGTGCTTGAAACATTTGTATGTATGTATGTGTGTATGTATGTATGTCCTGTATTTCAGTACAATACTAAGACTAAATCTGATGAAAAAGTAAATTTAAAACTCTAGCAAATACCATAATTCAAATGGCAAACATTTAAGAAAGAAAATAGGATGATTCTTAAACTGAAGGTCACAGAAGAACCAAGGAGTGAGAGTGGAAAAGATCCATTTTCTTGGTTCCCAAACATGATGAGACTACAAGATTTTGCAATTTCATTAGAAAAATGAATAGTATATCCAAGTTTGATTCCTACCCCATGACTAGAGTGGATGAATTAATAAAAAAGTTGAGTAAGGCTAAATTTCTGTCCACATGGGAACTGAGTAAGGGTTATTGCCAAATACCATTAACTCCATCATATAGGTGGGAAATATAATGCCCCACACCGGATGACCTTTTTCATTGTAAAGTTATGTTGTTTAGCTATCAGTGTGTGCCAGTAATGTTTCAGAGGCTGTAGATAGGATTCTTAGACCTCCACACCAGATAAGGAGTAACTTAACTTGGTGATGATCCGGTTATTTTTTGAAGAAAGGAAAAATCACCTCACCAAAGTTAAAATTGATCTAAATTCATTGTAACAGGGTGGATTAACAGCTAACCTAGCAAAATGTAAATAGCTATGACTAAAGCCCAGTATCTGGATTATGTGATAGGAAGAGGAATAATAACACCTCAAGCCAAAAAACTAGAAGTCATACATAAGCTTTCCCATGCCCACTTCTAAAAGGTAGTCAAGACCTTTCTGAAGTTGGCCAACTACTACAGCAAATGCATACCAAACTCACCACTATACCATATCTAGTGATCAATTTAACCAAAGAGAGGGCTGTCAGAATGTCAAATGAAACAGAAAGACTAGAAATTCAAGATGATAAAGAGCATCTTGTGCTTTAAACTCATCATATTTACCTCAAACTTCATTAAATAGCTCATGTTTTCCATGGATGCCGCTAAAGGAGGCTTAGTAGTACTGGCGCAAATTATTGGGGGGGTGAACACCTAGTCTGTTATATAAACCAGACATACTGATGAGAGATTGTATTTAGTTCTGAGTAGGAGTGCTTGACTAGTAAATGAGCTTAGTTTCCCTTAAATATTATCTCTTAGGCGGACACATTTTATTAATTGCAGATTATTGATCATTCAATGACTCTACAGAAAGGCAAAAATTATAAGCTTGTCAGGCAGTCTTAGTTACTACAGTCACTCCATTTTAAAATAGTGCACCACACAGGCTGACATCATTTGAATGCAGATGAGCTGCTCCTGGCCTACGCTCCATCCGATGGTTCTATGTGGGGAGTCATATAATATACCATCTGCTTTTGCCAGTTTCAGATTCTAGGGAGAGCAGCGGGAAAAGTTGGACCAGCTTGACTGAATCCATGTTGTACACTAGAGGGTGTGTTGTTCTCAACAGACACAGATTTTTATAAGCAGGAAACAGGAAGTCTGGTGAAGGTGAAACAAGATGCATATGAAACTTGAGCTGAGTAGGCTTGTTAATGATGCTTACCTTTAGGCCTAGAGGGATTTTTTTGGAGGAGTCCCTGACAATATTGATTAGAAGAAGTTGTCTCTGGAAGAGTGGAGCTACTATTCTGTGAAGGAAAGTCGGTGAGCAGAGGCTGCTGTACTCATGGAGTTTGGGTGAGAAGTTGTTTCACCTTGTGCTGTGAAGATGCTAAAGTAAAATACCTGTGAGCCTTGGACACTTATTGAACCAGCTTTAAAAGACTATGTATACTGGGTTGAATGGGAATGAAGCCATCCTGAACTGTTATCTTCCTCAAAGCTGTAAGTGCTATTTAAAAGATTACATTTCATTAAAATTTTCTGTTTCTACCCATTTTGTCAATAAGACCATATTTTGGGTTCACCACACTCGTAAATAAACCTATGCTGCATCTTAAAATCTGATGGCTGAGTTTCTGTAACTACTAGTGAACTGAATACAACTATTTACTTGTATGATGTTACCTGTAACAATTGAATGAGTCAATAGAGAAAGTTATCCAGTCTGTAAGTCATATTTATTTAAAAGAAAACTTCAACATAAAAAGAAAAATGTTGCTTACATAGAAAACTCAATCTTAAAATATTCAGCGAGTTTTAACATGAAACAAAATACTTTATCTGACAAGCTTCCATGCTCACTGGAAGTTTTACATAACTCGGAATGGCCACGTAATTCTTTATGCTGGCAATACACTCGTAAGACAGACAATGAAATACTACTTTCAGAAACAACAAGGATAGATCACTCCTCTTAATATATCCACACAGAAAGGGATACATTTAAATACCTTCTCCTTGCACTTTCTCAGAAGCAGGAATGAATCCAAATTGCTTCTCCTCTAAAGGGCATCTGTGCTTATCCTTCACAGAAACACCCTTTACATTGCCTTCCTTCTTCCTTCTGCAGTCCTCCTACTAAAACCCTCTTTAGAACAAAAGGTCACAAATATTCTCACTGTCAGGGCACCAGGCTTTAAATATGCTTGTTTGCAGCTATTTCTGTTAATCTCTAACCTGTTTCATGTTTCTATGTTAGTATCTTTAAAGGAAATGATCATTATTATGCTGCATGACCTCCCTAGTGCAGAAACACTGGTCTGAGCCTCAGCAGATGAACTGCAGTCCTGGTAAAGCCCATCTGCACTGAGGTGCCTGGGCCCAGCCCAATGTGCAATTTAAACATTAAAGGGCTTTAGGATTAATGCCTACCAAAATAACTTTATGTTAGTATCCTTCTGTGACTACAGCAACTGAACTGAGGCATGATCAAGTACAAGCACAAACTCACTAACCAAAGGTTAGTATTTAAGGAAAGAGAGGGCCCACCTAATGGTTTGCAATAATAGAATGTGGTTTCTTGGCATACTCTGCTTTCAGCAACTATAGCAAATTAAGGTGTTCCTCACCATCAACAGACTGTGATAAGATTGTGCCAAGTGTATGCATTAAGAAACATTTTTATAAGTCATAAGCCATGAGTATGGGCTCTGCACACAGCATAGTTTTTAGATATCTATATGCTGGTTCCATTTCCTTTGTCCATTTCACCTTCAGTGGAGCCTTACTCTTAGTCAGGACAGTCAGGGACAATCCACTGTGGAAAAATCAGAAACACATTTATGTATGTATGTATGTATGTATTTATTTCCATTTGTCAATCTACTGGGCTAAAAGTCCATCTTCAGCAGAGACCAAGGAAGACATTTTCCAGTATCACAAAAATGAAAACAAAATACCAATATACAGCAAACATTACAAGAAGACAAAAATGTAGGTTTGCAAACATCTATTAATTACATATTTGTGGTAGCAATAGCAGAGTGTGTGCTTAAGAGATCTTCCAATAATATACCCAGATAGCAAGCACTTGCCATGCCTAACTTGCATTTAGCTGCATTAGCCATCAAACCAGACTGACACAGAGAAGTTTAAATGGCTTAAACTTTGGATAAATAGCTTTCATGCACATCAGAGAATACTACAGTATCATTCATGTAGGTTGCTGTACATCTATTGTGGCCTAAGGGTTTTGTTCATTAGCCCATGGAATAGTGCAACTGCTCCATGCAGACCAAAAAGCATTATTGTATAATGCAAGAGTCCATTTGGTGTTTGGGGTTAGTGGGATTTGCCAATAGTTTTGATTGATTCTAAAGAAACCAAAAACAAAATATCAGTGAACCCCGACAATCACCAAACACAAAGAAAGATGGTTCAACAATATGAAAAGTGTCACGTCCCAACAGTGATATTCAGCAAATTCACTTTATTCCAAGTTGAGCACTTTCGTCTACAACCCGTAGATTTTATCAGAACAAACATTTCATATCAATCATATAAATAAGATCTATTATCCAATCAAAATGGAAGCCATCCTAAATTACTAAAACCATGTACTACATATAAATACATGTACTATATATTTAAAGGACCAACACATAAAATACATCAAATTCATACTAGAACGCTAAATGCAATTCCGTGAGATACATCCATAACTAATAAAAACTAATGCAAGTAATACTACTACCTAATGCAATATTGTGCAATAACATAGGTTGCATAAATCTAATGCATTATATAGACATTTGGAAACCAGTAGTAGTTGTGACTCTTTCAGATTTGCTATCTTAGATTTAGTCACGACTAATCCTAGAGGGGGAAATATCAAGGCTAAACTGGAGGAGAAAGAGGTTAGGTGGCAAATTTTATTGAATGCGGCTAACACCCCAGGACTAAATGACCGTATCCCTAACAAACCCTTATTACAGGTTTAATCTAGTATAAATATAATATAGACTGTACAGGTATCAATTTTTCTACATCACTCTCTATATCATTTGGTATACTGAATGTATTTTTAAACAACATTTTTTTTAACAATGTTATATTTTTTAAATACTGGATAACCACTCCTACATTAGATTTATGCAACCTATGTTATTGCACAATATTGCATAAGGTAGTTGTATTACTTGAATTAGTTTTTATTAGTTATGGATGTATCTCACGGAATTTCATTTAGCGTTCTAGTATGAATTTGATGTATTTTATGTGTTGGTCCTTTAAATATGTAGTGCATGGTTTTAGTAATTTAGGATGGCTTCCAGTTTGATTGGATGATAGATCTTATTTATATGATTGATATGAAATGGATGTTTGTTCTGATGAAATCTACGGGTTGTAGATGAAAGCGCTCAACTTGGAATAAAGTGAATTTGCTGAATATCACTGTTGGGACGTGACACTTTTCATATCGTTGAACCATCTTTCTTTGTGTTTGATTTTAAAGAGGACAGAAGCATAGTCTTGCCCAATTTTTCAGTCTATCCAATTATCCAATTGGGTCATAGGATATATAAATATAAATATAACTATAAATACAAATACATATATATATATATATATATATATATATGGATCTACCTGACTACGTCGAAACTTCAGAAGAGCGAAAACGACTTCACCGACGCCAGAAGATCGACAAGGCAGAAGACCGACAGAGGAAGACACCGACGCTGAGAACACTGAGATGGGGAAAGGATGTGTAAGTATGCGGTAGTGACAGACATTAGGGTGCGAGTAAGGTAAGTGTGCGATGTTGACGGTGTGTAGGGGTGGGATAAGTGAGTTAGGGTTAGGGCGCGGGTTAGGTAAGGGTGCAGTAGTGATAGTTTTTGGGTAGGGGTGGGATAAGTGAGTTAGGGTTAGGGCGCGGGTTAGGTGAGGGTGCGATAGTGACGGACCTTAGGGTAAGGGTTTGGGTTAGGGTTGTAGATAGTTGTGTATGTATGGGTTAGTGTTGGTTTGTAAGGATTTTGGTGTGCTTGTGTTGTGTGTGTGGGTTTTGGATAGGGGATTTGTTTTGTTTGTTGTTATGATGTGTCGAGTGTATGAGGTGTCGTGTTTGTGAAGTGTCGATTATGTGGTGTCGGTGAAGTCGTTTTCGCTCTTTTGATGTTTCGATGTAGTCAGGTAGATCCATATATATATATATATATATATATATATATATATATATATATATATATATATGAGTCTACTTCACTTGACCTAAAATTCATTTCACTGACACCCATTTGACCGACACCCAATTGACCTAAATTTCATTTGACTGTCTGAATCCCATTTCACCGACATTTGAGACATAGACTTGTTGTGGGTTTTCCTTCACCTGTGACTTGCATGTGCTAAAAAGAATTATTGTAACTTACAGTGCTGACTGTTAGAATTCCAATAGTCATGTAGAAAGTAGTGTTGTAGTGTTTCTCTATGTGGGTTTGTCTCTTTACATTTTTATGGGAAGTATCTAAAGTAATTTGGAAAATGGTTTGTGCATTCCCAGCAGTAGTGAGTGTAGAGTACTGTAAGGCAAGTTAAAAGTATATGCCCTTTTCCCCACAGTAGTGTGATCCTGGAGTTAGTATATATAATTAGGGGTTTGGGGGGCACAGCCACCCACATTGGGGGGGTGGGGGGCATAGCCCCCCAACTAGTTTGGTTGTACATTGTCCCATTTCTGTTAAGAAGGTAAGTAGTTTTTAAGTTCTGGAAAGGGTTAGTTATTGGTGTTCTTAGTGTGCTTGTCTATGGTTTACAATTTAGTATGTTGAAATGCACCATTGTAAGCTGTCAGTGAAATGGGAGTCAATCAAATGAGTTGTCAGTCAAATGAAATTTAGGTTGATTGGGTGTCAGTCAAATGAGTTTTAGGTCAAGTGAAGTAGATCCATCTGTATAAATATATATATATATATATATATATATATATATATATATATATATATATATCATTTCAGGATGTCGAAAACCATATGGCAAAACCATATGATCGAAATGTCAACCATACAAAAAGAACTTAAATATACCAACTCAGAGATCGCACTACAGTGCGGAAGATGGAAATCTTTCCATTCCGCACTGTTTGCAGATGATGGTTCCGCATGTTCGACATTTCAAATATCAATCATATGGTCTTGGCCAAATGATATAATATATATATATATATATATATATATATATATATATATATATATAGGTCTACTTCACTTGACCTAAACCTCATTTGACTGACACGAATATATAGCAAGCCTTGCAGATGTATGCCATATAGCAAGTCAAATGGTGTAAATTAATTTGAAGTGTGAGGTCCATCTCTCAAAGCAAAGAGAAGCTATAGCAGCAGTTGGTCCAAATTTTCCCATCTAACTCTGTAGCCTTTTGTAACACAGACTTTAAAGTTTTTTTAAAGTGAACAACTAGTGTATCTGTTTAAGGGGTTATACAGATGTCTACAGGTATTTAATTTAAAGGGATGGCAACATTCATGAATCCCTCCAGACTTGAATGTGGTATCTTGTACAGTAGGAATTTCATAGGGAGGTCCTACGATACAAAAGTGCATTAGTAAGTATTCCACTACTGACATTACCTTGACTTTTTATAGTGGTACTGCCTCAGAATTGTTTTTCTAATTCAGTAATTGCCAGGGTACACTCATGGTCATTATTCAGTTTTACAAGTAGACCAACAATGTCCTTTGCTATGGATTCAAAAGGGATCACATATACTGAGCAAAGTTATCAGAAGATTCTTAAATCTTTTGCTGGGTACTGTCGTTTGGCACTTTGGACAGAAGGCGCAAAAGTTGTCTGTCATTCATAATGCCAATCAAAAAAAAATCTATCCATAACTCAAGCCTTTTGTCTTGTCTTTCCCTAAATGACCAGCAAAAATAACTGTGCTAATTTCTTTACAAGTGGTCTTAAGGGTTTGGGGACTAATAACTGGCTTAGTATATGTTCACTCTCTTTGGTTACTCTATACAGTATGTAATTTCTTTTTAAACACCTTTATTTATCACTTAAGACATAGGCAAACATACATTAACAGAAAAGAAAATAAACCATATTAACATTTTTTATTTACATACACCATACATCACATACCTTTTATTTCTTTGCAATTATCATCAGTCCAACATTACATAGATTGCTGAATTGCTGCCTTCCCATAAACTACAGTCCTCCTCCTAAACATTATTCTGCATGTGTTGTTCCCATAATTTCCATTTATTTCTATGCAATTTGCTCCTTTGCTTTTCTAAAGGTCCATTGTCCATTCAAGTTAAGAGATAGGTTAAGCCAACACAAGAATGGAGAAAGGAGATTTTGCCAATAGGGATGACTGCAATTAGGGGCACAGAAAATAGGCAAGAGGTGTTTGAAACTTACTGTAGGAAGCTGGCAAAGGAACCAAGGTATTGGGAAACAATAATTAGAGAGGGAAAGGTAATAGGGTGGGATGAGGCCAAGAAGACACTTGGACTGTAGGCTAGAGATTGCCTCCCCTATCAGGAATTGATATCACAGTATAGGCAAAGAAAAGGGGATAGGGGAATCCTAAGTGAAATACCTGTACTGTTTGAGATTTTAGTTGAATCTAGAAGCTGTTGTTAAAAAGGGATAATTATTAGGGCCTATAAAATATTACATGATAATTATAAGGATCAATCAGAGGAGGTCAGAAAAGATTGGGAAGAGAGATTAGATAAGCAATTTACAAAGAAATAAATGGAGGGCATATGTATGGCTCCCAGATATGCAATGAAGTCTAGAAGATTTACAATTTTTGTCTGGAAGTGTTGCACAGGTACTTTTATATCCCATGCAGACTCCAAAGAAATTTTGTTCAGGCAGATGGCAAATGCTAGAGGTGTGATGGGGAAGAAAAAGGTACCCAAGAGCATATGTTTTGGGAGTGTAATGAGGTGGCAGACTTTAAAACTCCCCTACTGAGTACTATGTCAGAAACATTGGGTGAACAAATGAGTGTAACAAGGATATTTGTGTGTGTGTGTGTGTGTGTGTGTGTGTGTGTGTGTGTGTGTGTGTGTGTGTGTGTGTGTGTGTGTGTGTGTGTGTGTGTGTGTGTGTGCATGCATACACATATGCATATATTCAGGATATGAATTACCTAAACATAGCAAGGCCTTGTTAAATTTAATTCTGGTGGCTGCCGAAAAGCAATTATGTCTAAACCAACCATACTTGAGGTAGTGAATACTGTAACTGAGATAAAAGATTAGGAAGTTGGATCTTTAGAAAAGGGCATATAGACAAAAAATAGAAACTGTAGGATCAGTACATGTAGAAAAAATGTTTCTGAGGAGGAATGAGGTTTAAGAGAAGATTGGAATTGAACAATGTATTTAATGTTGGATTGATTATATTGTATAGAACAATACATGTGATGTATAATGTTTGTAAATGTGAACTTGTTAATATGGCTTGATTACCTTTATATAAACATACATTTGCTTTTGTCACAAGATATAATTGAATACAGGTGTTAACAAAGGAAATATTTGTTTTTAAGACATTGTGAGTAGAATTAAAGATACTATATTAATGCACATGTATAGTTTCCATAGTGGATGGAGATAGAGCCTTATACTTCAAACTGTAGGTGTAGTAGAGTTGCATAGTTTATTAGATGCCAGGTGATATTTTAGAGTAGATTTGAAAAGCCTGATGTGGTTTGGAAGTTTGTTCCATGCCTTGGGATAGCAAAACAGAATAGAGAGTCACCATAATAATTATTAGATTTATCAACAAAAGTTAATTTAAGTTCTAAAGATCTTAGGGCTCTGTTTGGAACATGCCATTGGATGAGATTTGACAGTAATGATATTTTAAGTGGATGGTGAAGTATTTTTTGTGCTGTGAGTTCTTGAGAGAATGTGATATGTTGAGGAAGTTCACACCAATTGAGGGTATTGAGCGCCATGTGGAGATGGGAGCAGTATGGGAGGCTGCAGGCAAATTTGCTAATTTTGTAGTAGGTGCGTCCCAATTTGTGTTTGGCATAACAGTTGAGATTTGTAAATATTGTTGAGGCATATAGCAGGATAGGAAGGAGAAGGGAGGTATCAGATATTGTTTTACTATGACCACTTAGCAGGTGTTTTGATCTGTAAAGAGAGCCTAGTTTGCAGTGTGTCTTTATGAATCCAGAAGAGAAGCAAAGTTATCCAAGCAACCAGTAAATGTCAAGTGGTAGGTGTGAGATTCAACCTGTTGTATCCAGCTGTCTTCAGAGTATTTTTTCCTGAAGGATCAAAGACATTCGTGATGCAGAACAGCCTAAGGAGATAATAGAAAAAAGTTTATCCAACAAAACGTGGGTCAACAAACAGAATGAAACTCATCTTCTCAACTTTCTGACAATAAAGCTCATAGAGAGAGAAACTTTCCCAGTGAAATCCTTTCCAATGTTGCAAAGTAAATTGCTTAAGAGACAGAAAAAAGCTCAGGAGTTGGTAAAAAGAATCAGGAGTACATTGGACTTGATCCAGAGTCTGGTATTGGGAGATGGAGAAGATCAGGAAGGAGACCAGCAACACTAAAATTAGTGAATAAATGGGAGACTATAAAGTATCAATTACATTTGTAAAATATGGATTTGCAAGAAAAAGTGATTAAGAAAAGAATGGACTTTCAACTTTGTTACACTTATGGATGGACTGTAAAGCATATAACCCATATTAATGTCATTAATGTTTAGAAGTACACTTAAAGGAAAAAAAGAAGTAACTACAGGTAAAAAACATTTTGTCCTTATTAGTATTTGTAGTAAAATGTTCATGATATAAACTGCATGTTATATCACAAAACTGTTTTGTAGAGTGTGCAGTCAGGGATATTTAAATGTTGTATGTGTTAAAGATATTAAAGTAACCAGGTGACTTCTTAGCTGTAAGAAATATAGGGTTTATAGCATAACAAGAGAAGAAAAGCTGGATAGAAGCACGATTAATATAAGGCTATGATCTTGGGCTGCTGGGTGGTGTAAAAGTGTATTGACTATATTATGTGTCAAAGCAAAGCAAAGCAAAACTTTATTTTCATGGAACCATATCGAATACAGCTGAAAGAAATTACATTCCTCCAAGCTCATGCACAATAACATAACAGCACAACACAACTACATGCAACAGTAAACAGCAATAACACAACAACAAAGAGCCAACCAAAGATCAACTTATATAAATAGTCTCTTCCATCAGTCCAACCACTGCTACCTGCAGTCAACTACCACTACCTGCAGTTCCAATCATCCATAGCATCCTCCAGTCCAACATTCCTCCTTCCAACCCTCTCTGACCACAGTCTATTGGTTACCTCTACCTGCAGGCCCTACTGGACTCACTGACCACACCATCACCAGTAACCACCAAGTCTTTCCTCTCTGCCGACAGCACAGACCACCATCCAGACTGTTTCCTTTTCCATATTCCATCACTCTAACCCACCGTCACATTCAAGGAGTCCCATTTTCAAAAAAACAAAAACAAACACAATTCCATTTCCCACATTCCACATCAGCTCGATCACCGTTGCAGGCCCCAGCTTCCGCCGCTCCACATTATTTTGTCAGAAATACAGGCAAAACAGACACTACTAAACATTTTGACACCACCAACATTTTCACCACAATGGCCACTCACTAGACAACAAGAAGCGGACTCACCCAATGAAAAATTCACATGGCATGACATGAAAACAAAACATGCATTTCAGGAGCCTGAGAGGCCACTGCCATACATGGTGCCACCATCTTTGCTCAAGTCAAAATAAGATGATAATTGTCCTTGTTTTTACAAGGATGAATGTATAGATTAATATTTTAGCTTAAGCTATCAGCATGCGTCTTTAAGCAAATAGACTTGAAAAATAAGAAAAAAAATGAAAACCCAGAAAAATGCTACACTTCTTCCATCTGTAAAGACATTAGCTTTTTTTTTCTACTAGTAAATGCTCTCAGTGAGAGACAATAAGTCTAAAGTTGAAACCAGTTAGCCAGTGGAATTATGTACATTCTGTTCTGAGTTAAATTTACAAAGATCTTTTTCATGTACCTTTCAAGTTTGTTAGATTTTTTTTCCTCATTGCTGACTATTTCTGCATAAGAATGAGCTGTCTGCAGATGGAAGCAATTAATCTTGAGCATTCTGAGCATTGTTTGCTAAGGAAAATGTTACATTTAAAGGTACAATGGCAAGTCATAGATTGAAAGATAAAGTTTAAAATAATGGGAAGTGAATAAGAGATAATATGCCTTCCTAGCAGCCTTAATATTTTAATAAATTTAATAGAACAGTGTGTATTTTAGTTATATTTAAAGGTAGCTAGTACACTTTTTCTTTGGGCTGAAAATTAATGCTTTCTGAAAACATACAAGCTGTTTTTTCACATCTGGGAGGGGGTGTAGAGATAAGGAAAGATCAGACAGCTATCAGTTTAAGTTAGATTATGCATATGGGATCAGGTGTTGATTTGGGGCAATTGTTCCTATCTGGAGAGTTAAACTAAATTTGTTGAAAATGTACATTGTTCTATGTGTTTGTTCTAAGTTAATAGGTACTGGAGTTTGTGACAAAGGGGGATACTGCCAGCACAGCTATTTGGAATTTTGTAAATAATTATATGTCATTTGTGAATATCAACATGATTTATATAAGATGCTTGTGTTACAAATGTATTAGAACTTTATGTCATGTACATATCAAACTGCTGGTACAGAAGTGTGTGTTGAAAAGGTTTTTTCAAAGTGCTGTTTGAAATGTAACCACAGTGCCCTGTACTGGAATAGAACAGAAATGTGCATACCCTATTGTAACTGTTTAAATGTATATATTTTAACAGTGGAAGCTGGAATATAGGAGGTTAACTTCAGAAAAATAGCTAAAATTAAATTACTTTATGGCTATGCAATAAAAGGTGGCATATTTCAGTATTCAATGAGCTAGACAGACAGAGTCTGTGTTGAGAAGCTTTCTGTATTGTCTTTAGGGTGAAATAATTACTAGTCTTGAAATGTAGAGGAATGTAATTGTTTTATGACTTCCAGCATCTGCCAAAGATCTGAGGTCTATGTATTTTCACAGGTAGATGCTAAATACTGTCAGCTTCCAGCAATGGGTAACCTGGGATAGAGTCATATGACAAGAAATTATGTCATTCTGCAAGCTATCTTCTTCTTCCTCTTCTTTCAGCTTTTTCCCGGTTAGGGGTCGCCACAGCGGATCATCTGTCCGCTCATGATTGGCAGTGGAGTTTTACGGTGTTGAGTTGCCAGCCCAGTGCCCAACCTTCCACAGAAGGCACACACACGCAAACACTTACATTTGGGGCCAATTTAGAGTGTCCAATCCACCTACTGCATGTCTTTGTGATGTGGGAGGAAACCGGAGCACCCGGAGGAAACCCATGTGACCACAGGGAGGACATGCAGACTCCACACAGAAGGCACCCCAGCTGAGAATCAAACCGGAGAACCTCTTGCTGTGAGATGACAACGCTAACCGTTGCACCACCGTGGCCGCCCCCATTCTGCAAGCTATCTCAGCAGTAATATTTGAGATATTAATTTGAAAACTCTTGTAGAGAGACAGAGCATTCTGTATTCTGTCTTGGACCTGACAAGAGCCATTCACCACACATCTGCCTTCTTCTAATTAAGTTAACTATGGTATAGTAATTCTCTTAGATTCAGTCAGGAATATAGTGAAGCATAGTTAAGATGTTTTCTTTATTTATTTGAGACTGTCCTGTAATGCTGTTTCAAATATTTCATGTGGTTTTGAACTCCGATGTCACTGTGAATATATATATATATATATATATATATATATATATATACACACATTTAGTATTGTCTTGTTCTTTTATTAATTATTATTAAGTATATTTAAATCTTTTATTGTCACTGATCTGTGTAGAGATATTTAAGTTTTGAGAGTACTTACATATTTATTTGGTGACACTGTGTGGGCCACTCCTAATAGCCTTGCTCTGTGCAAACTATCATTTGTATTAATATTAACATTATACAGTAAGATTGGACACCCTTTGTTAAGGGCCTTAAAGTAGTTGATAAGGAGTTGACTGGTGGCAGGGGTAACTACTTATAGTCTTGGCAGAAGGGGGCATAGCTATTAAACCTGTGCCAGCCTCTCTCAGGTGTGTGTGTGTGTGTGTGTGTGTGTGTGTGTGTGTGTGTGTGTGTGTGTGTGTGTGTGTGTGTGTGTGTGTGTGTGTGTGTGTGTGTGTGTCAGCTACTTGAACAGGAACACACAGCACTAGTTGGACAGAGAGGGTGCTGGTAGGTCTTGGCTTGGTCATTTAGATGATATCTCAACTCTATAGATGTGCCAGTGGTGGGGAGTCTTACTGGGGATCTGGAGAAAGAGGGAGAAAACAGCCCTGAACTGACTGTTGGCTCTGTGTGCTCTTAAATGAAATTGCACTTGATGCAGAGAGCTGCATCTGGAAATACTGTGTTTCTACTTGCTATCCTCCCAGTGTACATTCCCCCATTGTTGCCAGTGGTGAGGATTGAGGCTCTTTGATTACTGGTCCAGTGGTGGGTCTTCACAAGGATGTTCTGAAAATTTATTTATTTATTGTTTGTTTGAGGATTTTCAATAAAAGAGAACTCCACCTTCTCCTACAGTTTATCTCAAATCTTAGGTTGCTCTTCTTTCTACAGTAGGATTCCAGTACTGTGTAGGTACCAGAAAACTGCTTGTACTTTATAAAACTTTCATTTCCTCACTTTTGTATCAAAGGGCAGGGAAAGACTCCCACTTTTTTAAGCTTAACTTCTCACATAAGTCGCAGAGGAATTTGTCTGCACCGGCATGATATACCACAGACACAGATAAATGTATAATCAGGAGCTCAGGCTGCTATAAATAAGACAGAGAGTTGTGAAACTGTTTTCCATTGTCCTTATTGCAGAGAGGACATGGACTAACACTGATTCACAGCTGCTTACAATGTGGCCATGCCTTTCATAGCAAAACAGAGCAATTAGATCAGTGAATGATTCAAAGGCAATTGTCACCTCTTTTGAAAATGTATATAAGCAGCATCACATTATTGAAATTCTAAGCTTTAAACTTTAAATGTTTGTTGTTTATATTACTTTACATTTTAAGATGACTTGAATGTCGTATCACGATGTCTGTGACATTTAGAATAAAGAAAATATTTTTTGTGTAATTCTTGTAATGTATCATCAGATTTACCAAAGTGTTGGGGGAGAGTCTGTCAATTCATCTTGGACTACTAAAAAATACTTTGAACAAAGGCCTGCAATTTAGCAACTGTTTTGGTTGCAGCTGTATAATTCCTTAGTATACTATAAAACAAGCCCTGAGACACACACAAATGAGGGCCATTCAAGAAAAAAAGAGGCAATCCTGTTACAGACAGTATATAAGATGACAGTGACTGACACTAATCCTATTATATGTCAGTGGAATGGGAATACATCACTAATTCCTTATGTCTAACATGACTCATATAAAGCATACTTGAAATGGATTATAGGAAAGAGAAAGGCATGAAGAAAAATAAGATCATGCTGATATGTCAAGCCCCATTGACAGCCATTTTACATAAAATATATTAAAATTCTATAAAAAGCAGTCAGAGTGATTTTGAGATCTTAAAATAACTAAAAAAACAGAGATGGGTGAAAACAGTTTTTTTAATTCTAAGGTGCAATTTTCTTTTAAAGAAAAAAGTCTTAAAAATGTGACATAGCTTCAAGAAGTAAATGTACAAATGATCAGCCTGTTAGTGTATACATGTAAGAAAAATGTTCAAATGCTCATTCAAAATAATAAAACTGTCATGTATGATAGGTGGGAACTCTATTTTTTATCGTAATGGCTACTCTTTCTATAATGTCTTGGAATGTAAATGGCCTTATAAATATAGACAAAAAAGAAAGAGTACTGAATTATATGAAGAAATGCAGAATACAAACAGGAATGCTGCAAACTACACATTTGAAAAGAAATGACCATGGGGATTTAGCATAGAATTTCAGGAGGGATATTCAGCAGAATATTGTGGACAAAGAAAAAAGGGGGAATAATAATGAGAGCACCTATAGTGACAGAAAAGGGAAAAAATATAATAATGATAGATCTGTGGTATTATTCAGCTATTAGCAAGGAATGAGGATTACAATGGCATGTATTTATATTCCACCAAAATAACTGCCTTTAAAGAGCTTAAGAAAAATATTGGAAGAAATAGTCAGTTTTAGCAAGGAATAATACTTATAGGTGGGGACTAGAACTTGCTTTGCAATAGTGTAGAAGTATCAGGGGGACCTAGAAGAGAAAATATAATAAAAATGGTATTTTTCTGAAGAAATTTATGAAAATACTATATTTAGTATGGAAGACATGAATTCAGTAGCAGGAACTCAGACAGAATTTACATATTCCCCAAGGTACAATAATTGAGGCTAGACTGGATAGAAATTATTTATTTATTTATTTATTATTTATTGCATTTGTTAAATGGGAAAAATCAGCATTTAATTGAAAGCATCAACACACATCCAATAACTATTTCAGATCATGCAGTGATAAAAACTGAGATAATAATGCAGGGTAATGAAGTAGAAATAACATACCCACTTGTTAAAAAGAGATGAATTTAAGGAATAGTTTGTGGAAATTATATGAGAGTTACTATGGCAGATAGGAATTTCTGAAGAGGGGATAGCTAATGAGTGTGATAAAATGGTTCTCCAGCTACCTTTCTGATAGATCCCAAGCCGTGAAATGGGGCCAGGCCATCTCCACTTTCCTCCCTACCCCCACTGGAGTACCCCAAGGTTCAATTCTTGGCCCATTGCTATTCAATATCTTTATTAACAACTTCCACAAAGCCATACCTAATACCAAAATTGTGCAATATGCTGATTCCACTTTGATCTGTTATGCCTCTAACCTAAAAGATCTCCAACTTCTAACTCAAACTGCCTTCTCTACCACCGTAAATTGGATGCTCCAAAATCACCTCTCACTAAATGCCAACAAAACTAAGATCCTTCTATTCTGTCCCTCAAAATCCTTCCCTATTGACAAAAACATACTCCAAATCACCAGCCTCAACAATTTCATTATCGAGGTTGTACCCTCCGCCAAACTTCTTGGTGTAACCATTGATGAACACCTAAAATTTAACAATCACATCCAGCTAAATATCAAGAAAACCCACATAAAACTAGGCCTACTTTACAGAAACAATCACTTCCCATCTCCTTCCACCAGACTAACTCTCGCCACAAACTATCTACTTCCCTCTCTACTGTATAGTGCTCCTCTGCTCACTAATTTATCTTCCAAACTCGCCTCCAAATTGGAAGTATGTTATAATAAACTAGCCAGATTTGCCACGAATGCCAAATCCTCCTCTCATCACTGCACCTCCCTAGACTTACTAAACTGACTTGAACTTCCCAGTCTACTTGACCTTCACCAAATCACCACAGCCCACAAATTATTGTTCCAATCTACTAACTGCCCTGCACTATCCAATATTCTGCAACCTTATAACCCCTTCAGACCCCTTAGATCTACCCACCAAAACGTGATCACCATCCATAAACCCAAGCACCCTGCTGGGCAGCTTCTGCTATCTTATTCCCTAGCTAAAAAAATGGAATGCTCTGCCCTCTACACTGAGGACCTGTGACAACCTTAATAACTTCAAATCTCAACTTCATTCTTACCTCTATCTAAACAGGAAATGCAACTGTACTCTTCCACCCATTCCTCTCAAGCTCTCCTCTCCCTTTACTCCAGGCTAACCTTCTTACCTTCCTAACCTCACTTTAAATTGTTGATTATATATGTAACCAAACAGCAAAATCTAGCCACAATACCATATGCCTGTTTTTACTCCTGAACTAAACTGTATATTTTTTCTCACTTCTTTGAATGCTGCCTGTTGCTTGCAACCCTAACGTCCTTTGTAATTAATCATGTAATTAAACTTTGTATTGTGGAGCTTTTCTCTCCGAGCCTCCACTGAAAGCATTCATGTAATTAAACTTTGTATTGTGTAGCTTTTTCTCCCCAAGCCTTCACTGAAAGTAGGCTCCCTAAGCCCAGTGGAACTAAACTGTAAATATTTTTTTCTCTTTTTCTCTTTAGAATGCTACCTGTTGTTTGTAATCCTAACTTTCTTTGTAATTAATCATGTAATTAAACTTTGTATTGTGGAGCTTTTCTCCCTGGGCCTCCACTGAAAACGGGCTCCCCAAGTCCAGTGGACCTCCCCGGTCATCAAACTGGAATAAATAAAATAAATAAATGTAGTTTAAAATGGGATAAAATGAGAAACAGATATGCTTAAGATGTAATGTGAATTATTTAGATTGGTAAAATGGTAAATGACTGGAAAATAATGGAAATCTCACATAACAAGAAGAGGATCAACTACAGAGTGCTAAAGAGAAAACAAGAAGGTAGTTGGATAAATTGTTGTTAAGCAACTATAGTTTTTAAAATAGCATCTCCAAAGCAGAAACAGTTTTAGAACAATGACATAAGCAACAGAAAGTAGAAAGTGTTGTCATCAAACTTAGGGAGGGTATGACAAAAAATAACCAGAGATCACATAGAGATATTAGAGATATTATGGACATTTTATAAAAAGTTCTATAAAGAAGAGGAATGTGGAAACCATGAATGAGCATTAATATATATTGATTGTGTTAAGAACAGAGGAAGATGAGGCTAAACAACTACTAGTTAAGTTAGTAGGAGATACGATAAAATAGTGATGTACAGTTGATCTACAGGGAAGTCTCCACCTCCAAGAAAAGATGGTATTCAATGTGGAAGTTAGGGGGAAAGAAAGTGTTTTAAAAGGAGTGGAAGCCCAAGCATCTTGGAAGAAAGCTGTGGTGGTTGTATTGCTCAAAGAGGGTAAAGACTCATCAGATCCAGCTTTATATAGACCCATTTCAATTTTAGCCATGGTTATTAAGTGTTTATGTCTATACTAGCTAAGAGAATGATAGACATGGATCAATGGGATTTTTTGGAGGGGAGACAAACCTCTGACAACAATAACAGAACAATAATGAGACTTCCAAGATGGCTGCACATTGAGTAACAGCTTAATTTCATCTCTCCCATTGTGAAAAAAAAGAAATTCAGAAACGAGAGCCAGTGAGCTCATTTTTGGGTAAATTTCAGTAACTTACTAGTTAGTGCACTGCCTGGATGCCAACAAAAAAGAAATTCAGAGAACTTGAAAGAAAATCAACCGGAAAACGTAAGAAAAAACACTGACTGTGAAGAATTCTGCAGCTGTTCAACAAAAAGCAGTGCAAGCTCCAGCTTTGGTTCAAGACATGATTTCCAGTAACCTGGAGGAAAAAACAAGTCAAATGTACTTGGAGATGATTAAAATAGATGAAACACTAATGGGGTATATCAATTCAAATAACAAAAGTCTGGATAAAATGGAAGAAGCTTTAAACAGACATTCAGATGAGGTGATAAAACGGCAAAAATTGGTGGTAGAAATGAAGACAAGGTTGGCTGAATATGAGACTTCTGAAAAAGAGATGGTTCAAAAAAATAATACAATTAGAGGACAGACCATGCAGGGAAAACCTGAAATTTTCTACTGTACCAGAGATCCCGGAAGGAACAGAGTGTATTAATTTTATGAAAGCACAAATAAATAATTGGACTGGTACTCCACAGCAGGAGTTGTTAAGTGAAAGGGCACATTGTGTAAGCTCCAAACTTGGCCATGAGAAAGCAATCTAGCCCTTTAATAATAAAGACACAATCCTACCAGCAGAAGGAGTTGATTCTGACAAAACTGTGGCAGAAGGACAAAGTACTAAAAGTGTGAGATAGTAGAGTGTTTGTGGAAAATGATTACTCACTGTACACCAGGGAGGAAAGTAAATTTATTCCACTAATCAGAGAATGTCAAGAAGCAAGTGTGAGATTCAAACTGATTCATCCAGCTGTCTTCAGAATACTCTTTCATGGAGGGACAAATTAATTTTTGATGCAGAACTTGCTAAGGAGGAAATACAAAAGTTTGTCCAACAAAAGTGAGCTGTGAAACAGAAGGAGATGATGCCTCTTGTTCTTTCAGTAATAAAGACCACAGAGAGACTTTGCCAGTGAAACCTTTTCCAGTGTTTCAACGGAAAATACTTGAGAGACAGAAAAAAAGCACAAGAGTTTACTAGAAGAACCAAGAGTACTTTATAAAGGAAGCAGAGACTGGATATAAGAAATGGAGAACAACAGGAACAAAACCAGCAACTCAGAAAATGACAAATAAATGAGGGATTATAAAGCATTAATTATATTTGTGAAACATGACAGAACAACTCTAAATCATATGAGAAAAGAAAGAGTTAACTGTAAGTGAAACACACTTTTGTTCTTAACTGTTTATCCTGTACTACAATGTTAAAAAGAGAAGAAAAGTCTGTTCAAATTATATGCTTCATTTTAAGACAAAGCAAATAAATAAAAAAGACCATTGAATAAAATAAAGCTCTCATCTAGTGTCTCCATGGAGACAATCTGATAGAAGATAATGTTTTTGAGTTTTTTCAAGTATTTTCTCATTCTGACAGAGCAATAAAGATAAGACAAAACCAGACAGCACTTAGTAGAAGCTGTACCATGCATCTTGAAGATGTACATAGTTTTGTAAGTTAATATTAAGTTAATAGGTTTTGTCTGAGGGCTTTCAATAAAAGAAAAAGTTTTCTAAGATGTGACATAGGCTCAAATAGATATGACAATAAACAACTGTATAAAAGGTCAACCTGCCAAACATTAGTGTGTGCATGTAACACAAAACCTGGAACTAGATACTTAACAAAAAAGATGTTACAAATAAAAGGTGGGAATAATAACTTTTTTAACAGAATGGCCCTTTCAATACTAGATAATTACAAAAAAGAAAGAGCAGAGTAGAGTGCAAAATGTAGAGTGCAAATAGATATGCTACAGTTGACACAGTTGGAAAGAACTGAAAATGTGAATTTGATAAAGAAAGGTTTTCAGGATGATTATTCAGCAGAATACCTGGGGCAAAGGAAAACATGAGTACTTATATCAATTGCAAGAGGAGCTCAATAGTGATAGAAGAGGATAAAAAGATAATAATGGCAGATATGTAGTACTAAGGGGCTACTGGCAAGGGAGGAGGATTACACTATCATATATTTATATTCCACATAAAACTGCTATAATGCAGCTTAAGAAAATTCTGGGAGAAATAATCAGTTTTCAGCAAGGAATATTACTTATAGGTGGGGACTGGAATTTGATTTTCAGCATGGAACATGTGTCTAGGGGCCCAGAAGGGGAAATATAACAAAAGAGGGTAGATGTTTGAAGACATTTATGAAAATATTTGGCATGGAAGATGTTAATTCAGTTGTAGGATATCAGAGTGAATTTACATATTATTCCCCAGGATACAAAAACTGGGCTAGGCTAGACAGAACATATATTTCACAGGAACATGTGCATTTAATTGATAGTTTTGATATGCATCCAATAACTATTTCAGATCATGTGCCAATAATAACTAAAATAAAAAACGCAGAGTAATGAAATAAAAATGAGACACTCATGCTTTCCCAACTATCTGTTGAAAAGAGGAATGGGTAGTAGAAATTATTCGGGAATTATTAGAGAAGACAGACATTTCTTCTGAAAATATAGCTAGTGAGTAGGATAAAATTAAAGTGGAGTTTAAAAATAGGGTGGAAATGAAAGAAAGAGTGATATGGTTAAGAAGCAACAAGAATTATTTAGAGGGACTGACAAATGTTAAGGTATTACAGAATAGGGAGAATCTCACAGAACAAGAAGAGGAGCCATTTCAGAATGCTAAGCAGAAAATAAAGGATTACCTCAATAATATGCATGAACTTAGGAAAGTTGCTTTTAAGCAACTGTTTCTGATAATAACTCCACAGCACAAAAACTTTTGATGCAATTACTCAGGCAACAGAAAGTAGAAAGCATTGTTGCCAAGCTTAGGGAGCCTATAATGAAGAAGATAACAAGAGATCCTGTAGAAGTATTAGAACTATTTCAAAAGTTTTATGAAAGTCTGTATAAAGCAGAAAGATATGGAAATCAAGAAAAGGTACAAACAGAAATGTTTATAGAATAATTAAATATGACAAGGTTAGTGGTAGATGAGGCTCAGTTGCTTACAATTAGGATAGGAGGGGATGAAATAAAAATGGTGATGTATAACCAATCCACAGGAAAGTCCCCAGGAACAGATGGTATTTCTGTGAAAGTTTAAAATCTAGGAAGGAAAAAACTGATAAAGATATGGAAGGTTTTCTTTAACAGTATTTTAAGAGGAAGAGTAGCACCAACATCCTGGAAGAAAGTGATTTTGGCTGTAAGGTAAGAACATATCACATCCAGCTTCATACAGGCCCATTTCAATCCTAAACCATGGTTATAAAGTGTTTATATCTATAATGGCTAAAAGAATGGCAAAGGTGATGCCAAAATTGATAACTATGGATCAATATGGTTTTGTGGATGGGAGGCAAACATTTGATAATGTTAACAGAACACTGATGATCCAGAGGGAAGCAGAATGTAAGAAAATACCATAGGTTCATAGGTTCATAGGTTCATACTAGGCTATCTGCTGCCCCCGAGGCACAAGCCAAGCCCATAGTTAGTTTTGTGGCTTACCACCCCTTTAGTGATCAAGATTTCCATTGTTGTTGGTAAGTCTTGATGGAGCCAAAACATTTGATAGAGTAAACTGGATGTTTATGAGCAGGGCAATGGAAGCATTTGCATTTCCTGATACAATTATAATGTTGCTTAGGAAGATATATGTGAGATCAGTGCTGAAAATTAAAGTGGGTGGGTTCCTCTCTGATCATTTCTGTTTGAGTAGAGGAACCAGGAGGGGTGTACTGTTTCCCCTTTGTTATTTGCATTATATTTAGAGCTACTGGCAAAGAAAATAAGGGACTCAGAAATTCAAGGATATAATTGGTATGGCAGTTAAGATAAGCTGGCTATGTTTGAAAATTATATTATTTTATACCTGACAAAACCAGAAAAGGACATTTGATTGCTGTGCAACATTTTCAGATGGTTTCATATCTTTTCAGGATACAAAATTAATGAAGCTAAAACAAAGGCAATAGCTATAAATTATGTACCCACACAGAAATCGGATCAGCAATATCCATATATATGGGGGCATGATACAATGAAGTACTTAGGAGGATGGATTAAAAAGGATTCTGGTGTGGCAGCTAAGGATATGTGGGAGGAGACTAAACAAAAGAAAATACAAAAACTGAGAAATTGGAAGCTCTGTTTTATGGATGTGGATAGCAAGATACAAGCAGTTAAAATGTTTTAATCCCTTTCATTTTATACACAGATCAGGCATATTTTATCAGCCAGGGGAGGAGTTGTAGATAGCAATTAATAAAGAGCTGAAGGATTTTATCTGGGAGGGGAAGACAGCAAGTGTCAAGTGGGATAAGCTGATTCTTAAAACAGAACAAGGAGGTCTGGGATTACTTGATTTGAAGGGGTATTTTAGAACTACACAGTTAAGGCTCCTATATATAATACAAGCAGAAACCTATAATTCAAAGTGAAAAGGGATGATGAAGAAACAGGGGGAAGCTCAAGAAACAAGGAGAGACTGAGACTTTAGATGCAGATCCTTAAGGAGAATAACAATAACCATATAGAATATTATATTAATAAAATAGCAGATATTATTCTAAGAACTAAGTAAAAAAGGATTTTACTTTTGATTTCAGTGTTTTTCACAGTCGAGTTGAAACCGAATATGGGGGAACAAGACAAAAAAAGCCTGCTACTTACAAGACATATTCTGCTATGGCTGGTACTCAGACCAATAGCATGAAAGGTACTGTTTACAACAAATATCATAATCAAAATAAGTACGAAATAAATGGACATAAATGTGATGATGTTAAGAATAAGAAATGTGATGGTAGTACATCTAAAAACTTATGCTTTGAAAATATACGTTCAAAAAATACATGTTCAAGTAATATAGTTATAGATGATTTTCTGAAAAATGAATATGTGTTTGATAGAACGCATGTGATTGATGGTAACAAAACTAGATACAATAGGGAAGGTACAGAATTAAAAAATATTATTTACAGTTTGGGGGACAAGCTAATACAAATACAAAACGCTAAGGTGGACAATGCCTATTTAGCACAATGCACTAAACTTAAAATTGTTCCTAAGGGTTTAAGATTTTTTAAGTTACCCATGGGGATGGAATATAATGAAAACACTATGATGAAATTTAATGAACTTTTTGATGAAATGGGATATATGTACATGAAAGCGTTAATAGAATGTAATGATGACAAATTAAATATGTTGGTTGATGAAGTTGAAAATATTAACGAATCAATTTTACGACACGAGGAATTTGAAAAATGGAGTGAATTATATCACAAACAATTTCATTTGGCTGACAGTAGAGCCAAGGAGGTACATGAGAGAAAAAGTAGAAAGATTGACCGAGACTTGGATTTATACAAAACGCATAAAGTATATATATGGCCACAGGATAGAAAATTATAAGTTAAGAATAGATATGTTGGTAACAGTGGATGGGGAGACACAAATAGGGATGGAAATTTTCAAGGAGGCAGATTCAATCCCGGTTTCAGGAAACCTTATTATCAGGGGATCAGGAAATATTAAGAAAAACAACAGAACATGTGGAAAAAGCTAAGGACAGCGGGCAGAGTGAACAAGGCAAGAGTGAACAGAAAAACCATTCAGTAACACAGAGGCACATTCCATTTAGGTCACAGGTAACTACATTATTAGGGGAACAGGATATATTAAGAATAACAACAGTACCCATGGATAAAGTTAAGGACAGTGAAATGGAACAGAAAAAACATTTAGTAGTCAAGACTGGCAATGAGAACAATGAACAAGAATCCGTAGAAGAGAAAAGGGAATTAGTCATTACACAAGAGACTAAGCCATCCATCAGGGTGTATAATGGCTTTAAGGTATTTAACTATACCGACATTTTTATCAAAGAGGAGTTTTGTACATTACTTAGCAAAGGAATGAAATTTATACCTGTTACTTAGCAAAGGAATGAAATTTATACCTTCCAACAAATTCAACTTAGTGGACCATATTAAGGAGATCAAATTATTCAGTAGAAGGCTTAATTTGGCACTACAATTTGACAATAAAAGTAATGAACAATACGTACACACTGAATTAAAGAGGAAAAGCACTTATATTCCCAATAATAACAGCCAAGTCAATGTCTTTGAGCAAATGGTATGCAAACAGGTATACAGTCTTAACAAAGAAATTCAAGTAATAAAGACAAAGAATAGACAAGTAGATAATATTACGAAGGAAGAGAGAATATGTTTGAATGAAATTATTAATAATCGAGATATTAGAATTATGAAACCGGACAAAGGTGGAGGAGTGGTAGTTTTTTCTAGTCTATCTTATAAAGCTGAGATATATAAAATATTGTATGAAACAGTATCTATTAACCAAATTAATATAGGTTTCAGAAGAATAGATCTGATACTTGAGGAATATTTAATAGATAATTATAAAGGTAGAAACTCCAGTTATGGCTCACATAGTGGGATGCACAAAGTCTGGAGAGACCCCCCATCCAGACCCTATCATTTCGGTTTCCAGATCAAAAAACATTTAACATAAGGCAAGACGATAGACAGATTCTGCACAAGTCTGTGGAGGAGACCCCATTTCAGACCTATATCATTTCGGTTCCAGATCAAAACATTTAACATAGGCAAAGACGATAGACAGATGGACAAAGCATATATATGAAAATATCCGTTTATTATATGAGGAGATTAACACCAGATTTATGGTCTGACAACTTAATATTAGTTACCATTGTGACCTTTTTCAAGTATACAAAAGGGAAGAGGCATCGAAAGGTTTGAAATAGTTTAAGAAAATATTCTCATCTTAGTTGGGACAAAATCAATCTAATAATGGGTATGATGGAATTAGTTTTAGATAACAATTTTTTAACCTTAAGATGAATTTATTATTAAAAGTGAATACTACCACCATATAAAATTTTTTAGGTAGGTTTCTGGATGATATTTTTGTTGGAAAGAAACATGAAGAAAATGTTAAGGACTTTATAGATTATTTAAATAAAACTACAAATTTTCTTACATTTACTTATGAAACCAGCAACCAAGGTATTGCCTACCTGGACACTTATATTGGTTTAACAAATGAAGGATTTACATCTAGCGTATATAGGAAAAACTTTTTTCAAATGATTATTTATTTTACAGCAGTGAACATCCGCCTTACATTTTTAAAAATATTATAAAGGGACAATGTATTAGGGGGGCTAGAATGTCATCTAGTAAAGACATCTTGGATAAGGAAATGGAATTTATTAGTGATTTATTTATAAAAAGAGGTTATCCTACCAAAAGGAAAAAACGACCAAATATGTAAGTAGTAAATGGCAAAGTATATATCAGTCATTATTGGGTAAAGTGTCAGAGGTTAAAGACACTACCAACATTATTCAGGATAATATTGGTAGAGTATGTGTCATCACCTATACACCCTACAGTAATGCTATAAAGGAAATTATTAGTAAATATTGGGACATCATCACTGTAGTGGATAAGAAGTCTTGGGGACTGCACCCAGAATAGTGTATAAAACAGGTCCGAACATAAAAAGGTTGTTAGAAGGAACGAAATACAAGAAAATAGCAAAACAACAGGAGAAGATGGCAACAAAGAAATGTGGAAGATGCAACCAGTGATGTAAACAGGACAATTATTAGAAGTATAGGAGGACACTGTTCTAGCAAACAAATAGTGTATTTAGCTTGTTGTCAGATATGTTCGGCCTATTATATAGGCAAAACAGAAAGACAATTAAATTTATGAACATTACTACAGAATTAAGAAGAAAGACTGGGAAAATGGGGACAATCATATATTTTTATTTTATGTTATAGACCAAGAACTAGGAAATATTTATGAAGGTGACTGGAAAACTAGATTAGCCTGTAAGGAAAGTAAATGGCAGATGCTCACTGATTCAACCAGGAGTCCAGGTATTAATGAATACATCAGCATTAAACCTTTTTTGGTACTGGATGCATAATTTAATTTATTTTAAGTCATAACAATGTACTTTCATTTATTTCAACCATCTAATGCCGTTTAAAAAATTTTAGTATTTTTAAGCAATTTTTAAATAATATTTATTATTTATTAATTAATTTATATTATTTATAATATTTATAATATTTACAATATTTATTGATTATTAATTATTCTTGCATACTATTAAGTCGTACAAATATAATGTGTATTTTATATATATGTATTGGAATTTATATATTATATATCTTAAGCATTTATGGTATTGTTCTTTAAGTGAGAAAGTACATCAATTGTATTATATTCATTGCTATGACATTGTGTTATTACTTAGGATATTGTTTCATTGCCTTATCCCATTTATCACAACTAAGTAATGAAAGGTTAAAGAAAAGTTAGATATATTTTATATATATACTGCTCAACATTCAGAAAACTGCATACTGCTTTAAGATAATCACAGAAATGGCGCCAAAAGTTAAATAAATAAGGGAAATTGTTTTTCATTCACCAGTTCTGAAGAAGTTAAACTGGTGAAATTGTTTTCAGTTTATTTGTTTTCAGTCTACGGTGTTTTTAAGTTGTTATAATAAAGAAGATTCTCAAAAAAGAAGATAACTTTGGACTGGAGAGAGCATTATCGGATGTGGAATTGTGTGTTTTACTACTTTGTTTTGCTGGCAATTTACTGAGTCCAATAGACTTGCTGGTTGTGTCGCTGTTCAAGCTACGTGAACCACCTTCTGTGTTTTACCTTTAACCGGAGTAAGGTTTTTGTTGGTTGCTATTTCGCAGTTTCATTCATTTATTCTAAGAACTAAGCCAACATGGGAATGGAGAAAGGAGATTTTGCTGATAGGGATGACTGCAATTAGGGATACAGACAACAGGCAAGTAGGGGCTGGAATTTATTGGAGAAAACTGGCAAAAGAACCAAGGTAATAGAATGGGAAAAGGCCAAGAATGTATTCGGACTGCAGGCTAGAGATTGCCTTCCCTATCAAGGATTTTTTTTTCAACAAACATCTTTATTAAATTTTCACATATGACATAGGCAATCATACAGTTATATAAATTGAAAACAAACAAAATCATACCACTTTAGTTGCAAACATTATACATCACAGACACCATTGAAACAACTGTAGTTGCAAACATTATACATAACTTATAATCTATCCAATCATTGTCAGTTAAGCATTATATAGATCATTCAAATCCTGCTTCTTAAACCTCATTCCTTTTCTGCATATACTGTTACCAATGAACCTATACAACCTGGGGATCACTTCTGTGTCTCTGCTCCACAGTGGCACAGGAAAATAACTTTCTTGGGTGGCGTAAGCCAGGGAACCTTGTTGGCTAGGCTTATGTAGGCCTTTGGGCTGATAGCCTAGTACCTACCTATGAACCTATGAACCTATGTAGTTTGCTCCTTCCCTTTTCTAAAGCTCCCAATTACAGTTGTTTTATCTCTGTTAGTATATTCACTACTTCTAGTAAAGTTGGTCTAGACTTTAATTTCCATTTTTCTCGTAATTGCTTTTTTGGCAGCCACCATAATTAGACTCAGCAAGACTTTACTATGTCTAGGCAATTCTGATTCTGTATCATAGCTCTAAAAAATCATCTCCCCAGTCAATCCAATCCACTCACCCAGCATCTCCAACAGACCAGGCCGCAGGGAATCTCTAAAGTCTGCCAGCTCATTACACTCCCAAAAATATGTTCCCAGTTACAACCATCACACCTCCAACATTTGCTATCTACCAGAGGACAAATTCTTTGGAGTCTACTTGGGGTATAAAAATACCCATGTAATCACATCCAGGCAAAGATCCTATATTTTCTAGACTTTGTTGCATATTTGGGAGATATGTGCCTCTTTGGTCTAGTGGTAGGACTTCTGCCTTTGAGTAGTAGGTATGTGGGTTTGAAACTGTCCGTCCCAAACTTTTGATTGGATGGGAAATAGGAAATGCATGCCGGGGATCACCTCTGTGGCTCTGCTCGACAGTTGCACAAGAAAATAATTTTCTTGGGTGGCAAAAGCCAGGGTACCTTTTTGGCTGGGCTTGTATAGGTCCCAGGGCCAATAGCCTAGTACCTACCTATATACATATATCCCCAATTGTCTCTTTGTGAATTGCTTACTCAGTCACTCTTCCCAATCCTTTCTAAGCTCCTCTGATTGATTCTAATAATTATCATGCAATATTTTATGTGCTTTACTAATTATTTGTTTTTAACTGCAGCTTCTGTTCCAGATTCTATTAAAAACTCTACCAGTGCTGGTCTTTCATTCAGGAGCCACCTACTTCTTTCTCTTTCTCTATATTCTGATATCAGTCCATAATAGGGAAGGCAATCTCTAACCTGCAGTCCAAATACATTCTTGGCCTTTTCCGATTCTAATACTTTTCCCTTTCTAGTTATTTGCTCCCAATACTAAACAAATCCACAGAAACCGAAGGATTTCAGGACCACAAAGAGAATAAAATGTAGTTTAGTTTAATGAAGCACTTTTCGTCGAGTACACTGACCCAACTTCTTCAGACAAACAATTGGACATGACTCCATGCTTAAAAACTCTAAAAAACAGTCATGTGGCAAAAAACATTAACATAATAAATAACTAATTAAACAATTAGCAGCTCAATGATTCTTAAAGATACAGTTGTTCCCTTTATGGGTGAAGTAACTTATTTTAATGGAAAAGATACTCCATCAGTTAATGCTTTAGAGCGGAATCACTTATCATCCATGCCTTCTAAGCAAGAAACCTATGACAGTCTGTTTACCATGTTTAAACTGAAAACCATAGGTACGGGCATTACTGTAAATGGAGCTCTATTCACGTTCAGTAAAGATAAACATCCCTAAATAAACTAAAAATAAATACACCCTGGACAAATTATTGTCTCATAAAAGGAAATCTATAAGACCATAAACACTTTACAAATACTTATATACAAGGCTAAACCTGCATTAAGGAACATATTGAAAACTAGTTAGAAACACATCATAAAAATGCATCATAAAAACATAGTCTTTTATGTCTGATATTGTTACTAATACGAGTCCTTACAAATTATAAAGTTATCTAGTCAAACTTTTTAGTTTTAAGTAAGGTAAGATGGAACACATCTCATTTAATGCAGTGTAATGGTGGACATCAACACATAACTGCCAGAGAAGTTCTAAATATTCTAACAGTGGTGATGTAGGACCACCTCTAAATTCTTGGGTAATTTGGTCAATTATTCTAAATTTAAATATATGGGATGGAAAATTATTAACATGTCTAGCTGGCGCATTTTCGGTTTTAGTCTTCCTTATACTGTATAGATGTTCGTATATTCTTTCTTTGAATTTTCTGTCCATTTTTCCAATATAGAAAGCTGGACAGAAATCACACTGAGCTAGATAAACCACCATTTTAGTGTTACAATTGGAAATTTTTTTGTATAATGTGTTGTATTTCTAATAGAAAATCTCTGTCCTGTTGATATATGTCCACAGTAGTTACAAGCTTCACACTTGAACATCCCAGGAGTTCTAGTGAAAGTTTTTTTGGATGACTCCATTAAAATTTTAAGTTATTCCCTCTTCTAAAGGTAAAAGTGGGTTTTTCACCAAGTTTATCAGTTTATACTATTGTCGTTGAGTAATAAATTCCAATTTTTGAAGATGATTCTCTTTACATCTTGGGCCTCCAAACTGTATGTATATATAAAACTAATTCTATAATTGTTACTTTGTTCATTATCTGGAGTTCTGGTATAACTGTTATTCATTGAAGTGGTATCTCCTAAAGGTGTCTCATCCAAACATAGTGAAGAATCAATGTCTTTATAGCCTAAACTGGGTTGGTATAAACCTACTTTTCTTTTGTTGCTGACTTCCCTAATTAATTCACAGATTAGTGACTCCGGGTACCCTCTCCTTAAAAACATTTGCATAAGAAAGTCGCATTCATTAGTGAAATCAGTATCTACACTAACCATCCTAGCCACCCTAACTAATTGACCTTTGATGACAGACCTTTTTTGGCTAAATGGATGTGAACTGGTAAAATGTAAAAATGAATTGGAATAAGTTTCTTCGCGGTGGATGGTTGCTGTATAGCAATCTGAATTGGTGTCTTTCTTTAACAATATGTCTAGATAAGTTATGGAATCCTTACCAAAACTAGATGTAAATTTTAAAAATTCACTACTTTTATTAAATTCATCTACAAGTGTTCTAGCTGTATTTACCTCTCCCTTTAAGATGATAAAAATATCGTCCAGGAATCATGTGTAATAGTGAATGTGGTTCATAATGTTAGGATTGTTAAATATACAATGATGTTCCCAATGGGCCATCACCATGTTGGCAAAGCTAGCCCCACATGGTGAGCCCATTGCGACGCCTATTTTTTGTAAGTAAATATCCTGACCAAAAAGTATATAATTATTTGACAAAATAATAGCAAGTAGTTCTTCCACCACCCTGATATCTGAAGGAGGGGCTTGATATTTGCGCATCATACTTAGCACTGACTGAATCCCTTCCTCATGGGGGATGGAACTATAGAGGTCACACACGTCCACAGTTAGAAAATTAAAATCTCTTTTAAATGTTAGTTGATATAAATCTGTGAGAAACGACCAAGAATTATGGCTAATCTGTTTCTCTTGTACCATGAACTTTTTTAAAATAGTCAATTAATTTAGCACTAGCATAGGTAATAGATTGGCGAGCATTGACTAGTGCTCACATAGGTGGATCAGCTATATTTTTATGAATTTTTGGCACTCCAAAAAGTCTAACAATTTTTGGAGAGGGCATAGTTAAGTAGTTGAAAGTTTTACTGTCAATTAGTGCCTCAATAAACATGTAATTTAAATACATGTACATTTTACAATATGCAGTGTGCAATTCATTGATACTAACTTTTAAGTAAGTTTCACTACTCAATATATTTAAAATTTTATTTAAATAGTCAGAGTTGTTCATAAGTACCAAGCCCCCTCCTTTGTCAGGTTTCATCATTCTCACTGGGCATTATCTTAAATCATTGATAGATTGGTAGATACAGCTAGAACACTTGTAGATGAATTTAATAAAAGTAGTGAATTTTTTAAATTTACATCTAGTTTTGGTAAGGATTCCATAACTTATCTAGACGTATTGTTAAAGAAAGACACCAATTTGGATAACTATACAGCAACCATCCACTGCAAAGAAACTTATTCCAATTCATTTTTACATTTTACCAGTTCGCATCCATTTAGTCAGATAAGGTCTGTCATCAAAGTTCAATTAGTTAGGGTGGCTAGGATTGTTAGTGTAGATACTGATTTCACTAATGACTGTGACTTTCTTATGCAAATGTTTTTAAGGAGAGGGTACCCGGAGTCACTAATCTGTGAATTAATTAAGGAAGTCAGCCACAAAAGACAAGTAGGTTTATACCAACCCATTTTAGGCTATAAAGACATTGATTCTTCACTATGTTTGGATGAGACACCTTTAGGAGATACCACTTCAATGAATAACAGTTATACCAGAACTCCAGATAATGAACAAAGTAACAATTTTAGAATTAGTTGTATATATACATACAGTTTGGAGGCCCACGATGTAAAGAGAATCATCTTCATAAATTGGAATTTATTACTCAACGACAATAGTATAACTGATAAACTTGGTGAAAAACCCACTTTTACCTTTAGAAGAGGGAATAACTTAAAAATTTTAAAGGAGTCATCCAAACAAACTTTCACTAGAACTCCAGGGATGTTCAAGTGTGAAGCTTGTAACTACTGTGGACATATATCAATAGGACAGAGATTTTCTATTAGAAATACAACATATTATACAAAAAAGGTTCAATGGTAACACTAAAATGGTGGTTTATCTAGCTCAGTGTGATTTCTGTCCAGCTTTCTATATTGGAAAAATGGACAGAAAATTCAAAGAAAGAATATACGAACATCTATACAGTATAAGGAAGACTAAAACCGAAAATGCGCTTGCTAGACTTGTTAATTTTCCATCCCATAGATTTAAATTTAGAATAATTGACCAAATTACCCAAGAATTTAGAGGTGGTCCTACATCACCACTGTTAGAATATTTAGAACTTCTCTGGCAGTTACTCGTATTAGTAACAGTATCAAACATAAAAGACTATGTTTTTATGATGCATTTTTATGATGTGTTTCTAACTAGTTTTCAATATGTTCCTTAATGCAGGTTTAGCCTTGAATATAAGTATTTGTAAAGTGTTTATTGTCTTATAGATTTCCTTTTATGAGACAATAATTTGACCAGGGTATATTTATTTTTAGTTTATTTAGGGATGTTTATCTTTACTGAACGTGAATAGAGCTCCATTTACAGTAATGCCGTAACCTATGGTTTTCAGTTTAAACATGGTAAGCAAACTGTTATAGGTTTCTTGCTTAGAAGGCATGGATGATAAGTGATTCTGTATCAAAGCATTAACTGATAGAGTATCTTTCCCATTAAAATAAGTTACTTCAACCATAAAGGGAACAATTATATCTTTAAGAATCATTGAGCTGCTAATTGTTTAATTAGTTATTTATTATGTTAATGTTTCTTGCCACATGACTGTTTTTTAGAGTTTTTAAGCATGGATTCATGTCCAATTGTTTGTCTGAAGAAGTCGGGTCAGTGTACTTGATGAAAAGCGCTTCATTAAACTATACTATATTTTATTCTCTTTGTGGTCCTGAAATCCTTTGGTTCCTGTGGATTTGTTTAGCGCTTTGTTTGATTTTTTTGTTTTTACCTATTTGCTTCCAATACCTTGGTTCTTTTGCCAGTTTTCTTTAATAACTTCCATCCCCGTCTTGCCTGTTATCTGTATCCCTGACCACAGTCATTCCTATTGGCAAAATCTCTTTTCTCCATTCTTGTGCTGGTTTAGTTTTAGAATGCTCCCTACTATCATATGAATATAATACTCTGTATGATTGTTGCTGCTCTCCTGAAGAGTCTGCATCCAAAATCCCAATTACTCCTTGTTTCTTGAGCTTCCCCCTTGTATCATCATCATTCCTTTCCACTTTGAATTATAGTTTTCTGATTGTGCTATGTATAAGAGCCTTAACTGCGTTGCTCTAAAATCCCCCTCAAATTGGATAATCCTAGTCTGCCTTGTTCTATTGGAAGAATCAGCTTATCCCACTTGACCCTTGCTGTCTTCCCTTCCCAGATAAAATCCTTCAATTTTTTTTTATTACTATCCACAGCTTCTCCTCTAGTTGATAAAAATATGCCTGACCCGTGTATAAGACTAAAGGGACTAAAAACATTTTAATGGCTTGTATCTTAGTATCCATATCCATAAAACAAAGCTTCCAGTTTCTCAGTTTTTGTATTATCTTTTGATTCATCTCTTCCCACATATCCTTAGCTGCCACAACAGAGTCATTTCTAATCCATACTCTTAAATACTTCATTTTATCATCTACCCTAAGTATGGATATTGTTGGACCAATTCATGTGTAGGTACATAATTTACTGCTAGTGCCTTTGTTTTAGCTTCATTCATTTTGTATCCTGGAAGATTTGAAAGTCTCTTAAAATGTTCCACAACACAGTAATGTCCCTTTCTGGTTTTGTCATGTATAAAATAATATCATCTGCAAACACAGCCAGCTATTGTTGACTACCATATCAATTATAGCCTTGAATTTCTCAGTCCCTTATTTTCTTTGCCAGTGGTTCTAAATATAATGCAAACAAAAAAAGGGAAAGCGGACATCCCTGTATGGTTCCTGTAGTCAAGCAGAAGTTATCAGAGAGGACCCCACCCACTTTAATTTTCATCTGCAATCCCTCATATATACTTCTAATCAACTTTATAATTGTATCAGGGAAAGCAAATATTTCCATTGCCCTGCTCATGAAGTCCCACTCTACTCTGTGAAATGCTTTCTCTGCATCCCCTATCAAGAATTGATATCAGAGTATAGGGAAAGAGAAAGGAATAGTGAGATCCTACGTGAAAGACCATCACAGCTAGAGTTTTTGGTAGAATCTAGCTGCTGTTAAAAAGAGATAATTACTACACCATATAAAATATTGCATGGTAACTATAAGAATCAATCAGAGGAGGTTATAAAGGATTTGGAAGAGAGATTGGATAAGCAATTTACAAAGAAACAATGGGGATATATGTATGACTCCCAAATATGCAAGAAAGGCTGGAGTTAGGATCTTTCATTGGAAGTGTTTGCATAGGTATTTTTATACCCCAAGTAGACTCCAAAGAATTTTTTTTCTCAGGTAGATAGCAAATGTTGGAGGTGTGATGGAGAAGAAAGAGATATTTGAGAACATATTTTTGGGAGTGCACTGAGTTGGTAGATTTTAAAAATTCTCTGCAGACCATTCCATCAGAAATATTGGGTGATCAAATTGGTATAACTAAGGAAACAATTTTTTTGAGTTTGGATACAGAATACGATTTGCCTTGACATAGTAAGGCCTTGCTGAGTCTAATTATGATGGCTGCCAAAATGCAATTACTAGAAAATGGAAATTAAAACCTAAAGCAACTGTAGCAGAAGTAGTGAATATAGTAAGAGAGGTAAAACAAATGGAAATTGCATCTTTAGAAAAGGGAAGGAGCAAATAGAAAAAATGGGAACTGTGCGAACAATACTTGCAGAATAATGTTTTGGAGGAGGAATGAGGTTTAAAAGAAGGTAGGATTTGAATGAGCTATGTAATGCTTGACTGACAATGACTGGATATATTATAAGTGATGTATAATGTTTGCAAATAACAATATGTCAATATAGTTTGTTTTCATTTATATAAATGCATGACTGCCTGTGTAGTAATTGACAATTTAATAAAGATGTTTCTTGTTTAAAAAAAAAAGAAAGATCTGAGCTATGAAGGGGTACTATGCTAATTCCATTAGGTTTTGCATTCTGTGTAGACCCATTAATGGCAAACAATAAGAAACTCTACTATGCAGGGGTAAAAGTCATACAGTAAACAAAAATATAGCATTATTTTACAGAAAATATTATTGTATATGTAACACACTCAGAGCAAGATCTAAACAAAGTATTTACACTACCATGAGTATTAACTGACATTCCTTCTCATGAGTTGGTGCGGGAGTATTGGTTTTATGGGACATGACAAAATGGAATATCTGAGACTATGGCTGAAAAGTGAGGTTTCTCAAGCTGTAAAGGAGATATGAGGAAAAGCAAAAGTCAAAATAATCAAGAACATTAGGCAGTGGAGGGTGATGATTAAGGATAAGGAAAGTAAAATACAGGCTATCAAAATATTTTGGTAACTTTAGTACTGTATACAGGGCAGGCATTTTTTGTAGAGCCTGAAGATAAAATATGAAAGAAAGAAAGAGAGAAAGAAAGAAAGAACGAAAGAAAAAGAAATGATTGCTTTGGAATAGTACAAAAATTAGACTACAATGGGCAACATTAATATTGACAGTAAGCCAAAGTGGACTGAGTATTCCAGACCTTAAAACATACTATCTGGCAATACCAATAAGATTAATCTACCTACTTCAGCACAACAGCTATAATCCCAAGTGGAAAATAATGACAGAGGAGCATGGTATGCAGAACATGGAAAGAAGATTAGACTTTTGGACACAAAAGGTTAACAAAGCAAGTGAAAGATGGGTAAAAATCTTATTATTACACTGCAATAAGGGGCTTGTTAAAAGATGACTAGATGACCAGGTGGTTAGATCAGATAGAATTCATAGGTATAGCAGAAAGGAGTAAAGATGGACAACAACAAGAAACAGCAGCATATAGATGGAGAACACTGGGGTGGAGTCTAGATACTGGAAACAAATTAGTCATTGGGACATCATTAAAAAATGGAAAGATGCAAACTTTTTTGCCTGCCAAACGAGGTGCAATTGGCATACCTGGGATTATTAACAGAATTCAAACAGAATCAGATAAACTATAGTGAAAAAGGATGGAAGCTTGAACTAAGGAACTTACTAGGAAAAGCCAAGTCAGATATAGCTTCAAACACTAAGCTATTATCTAAGGCATACAAAATGTTGACTGACATTGATAAAAAGAAAATTTGAAGAAAACTGGAGTGAAAGGTTAGGAAGACAAATCAATGTAAAGCAAAGGGACAGACATGTCTTTGTCCCCAAAGTATGCAACAAAGTCTAAAAAAAATTCAAGATTTTTGAAGGGAGGTGCTTGCATAGGTATTTTTGTACACCAAGCCAACTACAAAAGTTGTTTGTAAATGTATCAGATAGATGTTAGAGAAGCAATACAGGTGAAAAGGAGATGTGGGAACACATCTACTGGTGGTACCCAAACCTGAGGGATTTGAAAAGTGACCTACAAAGAATGCCAAGAAAGTTAGCAGGTAAAAGCACAGTATTAAATAAAGAAACAATGCTCTTAGGCAAGGACCCAGAAATGAAGCATATGCAAGCATTAATACAACTAATTATGACAGTAATGACAAATGCCATCATGCAAGGAGGTTATAGATATGACACTGGAAATTCATAATACAGAGTTAATATTATGAAACGTGAAAGTAGGAAAAATACACCATAGTAAATGGTTAGTCTGAGATCAATTGACAAATGGAAAATAAGCTGTAAAGTGCCCAAGTGGGGCAGAATAGAATATAAATTGCTGCGGTGAATGAGAACGGTGTAACACCATGCTGATTAATCAGTGTTTAGTCTTATTATTCTACAGTTTGGAATTTTTGTTTAGAGAAATATGTAGCGATTTCATAGTGTGATTACTGGATTAGTTTTAGCATCTGCTACTGATGCATGTTGCACTACAAATGTAAGCACTACAGATATTTAACATATGATACCTAGTTTAGGCTATATATGATTTGTTTTTATGCTTGTCAAAATATTAATAAAATAAGGAATTAATAGGCTGGCCAATAGTGAATTAAATCTGATGTGCACCATACATGAGGTTTGCGCAGTTTAGGAAATATCAGAATTGTAAATAAAAGATAAAGTTTTAAAAAAGAGTCTTACTGACAAAAGGCTATCTCATGATAAGTATGTTGTGCCATGCTGATGGCTCTCTAATTATTAGTGTAGGGCAACATTAAAGAAAGCCCTAGATAGCCTGGCCTTAGACAACTAAAGACTGATGTTTCACTCCTTTAGGACTGGGGTGGCATCCCATGCAGATATCAAAAGAGCATCTGAGAGGGAAATAATGCATTTAGGCAGGTGGAAGCTATAGATCTGATAAAGTTCATGTCACACATAATGATAGTTGGCATGAAAGTGGGATAGTTGCCATAAAAGTGGGATAGTTGGCATAATGGATAAGGGCTTAACCTTACAGATACAAAGTACAGGGTTTGATTCTGACCTCTGGTTATTGGCTGGGCTTGTAATAATCTTCAGACGGATAGCATAGGAAGGACCTATGCACTATTGTACATACTATTTTTCCCTCATCAAAACCTCTAAAGCCAGCTATGAAGGCAGAATTGCAGCAGACACTAAAAACAACCACAAAGCCTTCTATAGTTATACCAAGAATCTCCATGGCAATACCCAGGTTTGCTCTGAGTTACTGCACAATGGTACCTCCTATACTGAGCCCACAGATATTGCCAGCATACTGGCCGACAGATTCATTGCCAACTTTACCCCCCCAAAGGACCAAACACAATACCGGAGGAATGCCAGGCACCCAGCATTACTGAAACACAGGTTAAAGCTGCATTGTCCAAGGCCAAGAATACAGCTTCCATGGGACCCAACAATATCTCTGGATGTGTTCTACATGAACTACAAAGTAGACGTCTCACACCGGATATAGATAAAGACATTTATTCAAATATACAGTTAATGCTTGTAAGAGCTTTCGTCCCAAAATTAACTTTATAGTTGAACTTCATCAGACAAGCTCATATGAATGAAAAGTCACTTAAATAATAAAATACACAGTACATCATTTCCTCGTGTGTGTTTAAGGAGAAATGGTACCTAAGAACAAATAATTTATAAAATTGAAATAATAAGGCACAATAAAAAGCTATGAAGGATAATAATAAAATAGATCACCCTTTTTTCAAAAGCAGCATCCTCTAAAAAGCATCCTACAAATGACTTCCTAATAAGAATGCCCTATAAATATATATATATATATATATATATATATATATATATATATATATATATATATATATATATATATATATATATATATCCTATAGAAAGGTATCATGTAAGAAATATATCATATAAAAATATATAATATATTGTATGAGTGATGTATCAGTATAAGAAGTATATCATGTAAGAAATAATTCATGTAAGAAATAAAAGGTCAGTGGGTGAAATCTAAAAGATAACAGTATGCTACACAATAATATGTGAATTCATGATTTTGAAAAGTTTGAGGTCTATCTATTCAAGGCCTTCAATTTCAGAAGGCTAGTAATGGATAAACATTCATTCAAACCTGGCCAATGGGTGGAATCTAATCGAATCTGACAACATAATTCGGCTTTTTCTAAAAAATAGGGCCATGCATCCCCTCTTAATGGGGGAGAAATAGTATCAAAGACTATAAACTTAAACATGTGGTCAATATGTTGGTTTATATGTTTAGCCAAAGCATTTACCTTACAATGGTCTCTAATATTTTGGAGGTGTTTCCCAGTTCTATTTTTGAGTTTCCGATCCATTTTCACTATATAAAAACACAGACAAAACTCACAGCGGGCGCAATAGACCACTTTATCAGAATTACAGCAGAACGTGTCCTTGATCTTTAATCTCATACCATTAATATTGATTTAATTCACCTCTAATATATAGGAACAGAATTTGCAAGAACCATATTTGTACATATAGCCTGACCTCTGTGGTCTATCCTGGTGTTCCAAAAGGGACTTTTTGAAAAACACAGGTAGGCCTATCACTTAGAATCTCTTTCAGGTGTATTTCACTTGTCAATAATTTCCAATTCTTCAACAGAATGTTTTTGATATAATATGCATCAACAGAAAAGGTGGTGAGAAAACAAGACCTGAAAGACTTGTCTACCTTCTCCATCACTTGACCAGGTAATTCTAAGGTTGGGCCAGGTGGACTAGTGATGGTGATATTGGAAAAGGGTGGGTTCCCACAGTGGAATTCTGTGTTCAAGAGAGGGGTAAAATTACCATTCTCACTTTTAATGATAACCTTGTTTTTAATGTTTTCCACTAAATGATGTGGATAGCCTCTTTTAATAAACATGTTACTTAGCTTGTCACATTCTTGCAAAAAACTATCTTTAAAGTGGTCATTCTGGTGTCTCTGACAAAGCGACCTTTCAAAACCCCTTTTTTTTCTGAAAAGGGGTGGCAACTCGAAAAGTGTAAACAATTGTTAGAATATGTGGTTTTGCGATATATTTCTGAGGTGAACCTATTATTCAAAGTATCTTTCTTGAGTAATATGTCTAAATAGGCTATTTCTGTTTCACTAATGGTGTGAGTAAATCTTAAAAAAGAAGTAGAATTGTTAATATATTTAAGGAATGGACCAATCTGTTGGTTTGGTCCATCCCAAAGAATAAAAATGTCATCCAAAAAACTGGTGTACATGTGACAGAAAGAGAAAAATGGAGAATTAATTAAAATGTTTTTCTCCCACTCTAACATAACAATGTTAGCATACATGCCCCCACATGCTGCACCCTCATTTTGGACATAATAGTTATTTTCAAATAAAATAAAATTGTTGTTTAGAACCATATCAAGTAACTGTTCAAGCATATTAATTCTATCTTGTGGTATCCCTTTGTCAACCAAGTATTCACAAAACCATTGGATCCCTAAGTCATGTGGGATGACTATATAGAGATTTCTTATGTCAGCTGTGATAAAAATATAGCATTTGTTGAAATTTACTGAGTTAATTTTCTTCAAAAAGTCCCAAGAGTCAATACAAAGTAGGGGCTCAGTTTTTAATAAATATTTCATGTCCAAGTCTAAGTATTTGGCCAATGGGTGGGTAATAGAGCCTCTGACATCCACAGTGGGGCATAAAAGGGGCTGGTGCACGTCCTTGTGAATCTTTGGTATACCTAATATAATGGTGGTAATCGGGTAATTTACTGATAGAAATTCATATTCTTCCATGTTAATAAGACCATCTATAAAGCGGTCTTGTAAATAACCCCTAATCCTTTGGTATGCACAGTTCTCTTCATTGAATGAACATTGGGTGTAAGTAGTTGTCTCCAAAATGTCTTCCATTTTCTTAACATAATTGTGCTTCCACATAAGGACGACACCACCCCCTAAATCTGGTTTCATTACCCTTAAATTTATGTTAATGGAAAGATATTCTAATTCTGCAACCTCCTTGGAACATAAATTATTTTTAACAGTGTTCTTTTTAAATTTCTCACAGTGTGTTCTAATATTCAACTCACACATGCGCTCAAAAGTATCCAGTATAGGTAGAATTGGGGGTTTGTATGTACTGGATACTTTAAGCAGGTGTATGATATTGTCGACCCATTGGAATAGCAAATTCAAGTTAAGTTTTCTGATATACTGTTTCTGATCTAACAAGGTGTATACCACATTTGCAGACTTATTAGGAGTAAACGTGAAACCTTTGGCTAGTAGGTTGCATAAATGTACATGTATGTCAATATTAGTAAAGTTATACACCTTAAAGTCACTGTCAGTGTTGAAATGTACAGACAAAGGAGGCAGCAAAATGTATGGCTGTGCATTTCTTCACAAAAAAGTCCATCAGGGGTTAATTCCTCCCTCGTTTCCCCCTCCAGGCACCCCTGTAGTGTCCTTTGTTCTAGCTGTTGTTCCCTTGCTGATAATTGTCTGTCTGCTGTCTCCCATGGTAAGGGCCTCTCTGTGTTTGTTGGTTCCTTATCTGTTCTGATCTCCTCGGAATGGGAAATTCATCTTTGTCTAAAAAAGGCACATCGTTGTTATCATTAAAGTGTTCATGACTATCGAAATTATTATCCAAGTCATGTCCATTGGTGGACCAGTTGTTAGAAGTCCATTCCTGGGAGGGAGGGGGGTATGCACAGTTAGAATTGTAGTCTTTCTCATCCCTCAATATTTTCTTCATTTTTCTATTTTTGATTGCATTCATTTGCTCTTCAATAGAGCGAAAGATGCGGGTGTATTCAAACTTGTTAGAGAAAAACAGTGGGTCTTGTGTTATTTTATTTTCCAATGTTTTTGCCTCCTGTCCTAAAACATCAGCTTGTTCGTTATTGTGTTTTATCATCATGCCCATATACTCAAGACCAAAATGATCAAAAAGTCTAATCAAGTCTTTATGGAAAGGAGAGTTGGCTGTAAGACCAGTGGGGTAACGCCACATGTGTAACCCTTTGGGCACTATTTTTTTCTTTATACATTCTTTAAAGTAGCTGTTGTCCATTTAAAGCTTTTTTTTATTTTTAATAAAACATAGTCGGATTGAGACAGGTTATTATTAAGAGAGAAATCAGCATTGTTGTCTGTTATTCCTACACTAAGGGAATATTTGCTATCAAGCCAATGACATAAAGATTCAGTGCAACCATTCAATGAATTGGTAGCCGTGTCCTTGTTTAAAGCATTGTTATGCAAAGAACCACTGACCTGTAAACCATTGTGGAATGTTTGTCCTGGGGCAGAATCCCTTTGCAGATTCTATCTGCTTGTGCTGGCCAAATTCGTCTGAGCTGCAGACAAAACCAAAGTGCTTGAAATAGGGTGAATCGATAGTTGCGACAAGGCGGGTTGCTCCAGTCTGTCGATTCTCTCCATGAGCTGATGGATTAAAACTGTTAAATCGCCAATTGAACCAGATGGCTGGGGCATATCATCCATGTTATCCATGAGTTAATGTCAAAAAACTAAGGCGTACGTGTTGTACGGTAAACAGAAATCCAGTGAGCCCAAAGACAACGTCCAGAAACACCAAAACAGTCCCAAAACTGCCAAAACCAAGGAGACGGCTCACACCGGATATAGATAAAGATGTTTATTCAAATAAACAGTTGATGCTTGTAAATGCTTTCGTCCCAAAATTAACTTTCTAGTGGAACTTCATCAGACAAGCTCAAATGAATGAAAAGTCATTTAAATAATAAAATACACAGTATGTCATTTCCTCATGTGTGTTTAAAGAGAAATGGTACCTAAGAACAAATAATTTATAAAATTGAAACAATAAGGCACAATAAAAAGCTATGAAGGATAATAATAAAATAGATCACCCTTTTTTTCTAAAGCAGCAGCCTCTAAAAAACATCCTACAAATGTCTTCCTAATAAGAATGCCCTATAAAAAATATATATATGTATCCTATAGAAAGGTATCATATAAGAAATATATCATATACAAATATATAATATATTGTATGAGTGGTGTATCATATAAGAAATATATCATGTAAGAAATAATTCATGTAAGAAATAAAAGGTCAGTGTGTCAAATCTAAAAGATAACGACAGTATGTTACACAATAATTTGTGAATTCATGATTTTGAAAAGTTTGAGGTCTATCTATTCAAGGCCTTCAATTTCAGAAGGCTAGTAATGGATAAACATTCATTCACACCTGGCCAATAGGTGGAATCTAACAGAATCTGCCAACATAACTCGTCTTTTTCTAAAAAATAGGGCCATGCACCCCCTTTTAATGGGGGAGAAATAGTATCCAAGACTATAAATTTAAACTTGTGGTCAATATGTTGTTTATATGTTTAGCCAAAGCTTTTACCTCACAATGGTCTCTAATATTTTGGAGGTGCTCCCCAATTCTATTTTTGAGTTTCCAATCCGTTTTCCCTATATAAAAACACAGGCAAAATTCACACAGGGCGCAATAGACCACTTTATCAGAATTACAGCAGAACTTGTCCTTGATCTTCAATCTCATACCATTAATAGTTATTTAATTCACCTCTAATATATAGGAACAGAATTTGCAAGAACTACATTTGTACATATAGCCTGACCTCTGTGGTCTATCCTGGTGTTCCAAAAGGGACTTGATATTATGCCCTTTTCGAAAAACACAGGTAGGCCTATCACCTAGACTCTCTTTCAGGTATATTTCACTTGTCAGTAATTTCCATTTCTTCTCCAGAATGTTTTTGATATACTATGCATCAATAGAAAAGGTGGTGAGAAAACAAGACCTGAAAGAATTGCCTACCTTCTCCATCACTGGACCAGGTAATTCTAAGGTTGGGTCAGGTGGACTAGTGATGGTGATATTGGAAAAGGGTGGGAACCTGGGAATTATCGCCCCATTAGCCTGACAAGTCTGATATGTAAGGCTATAGAGCGCATCATCATGGACCTAATTAATAAGGATATAGGGAATCACCAAACTCTAGATCACACTCAGTTTGGTTTTGTGAAAGGTAGATCATGCCTGCTCAACCTGGTTGACTTCTTTGAGTCAGTCACCAGAGCTGTGGATGAGAGCATTACCTCGATCTGGCCAAGGCTTTTGATACCATTCTCCACTCAGGAATTATTGATAAACTCACCAAACTAGGCATCAACCCCTATATCACTGGGTGGGTTGCAAACTGACTCACAGATAGAACCCACAGTGTGAAAGTAGTGGACTCCAAGTCAGACTGCCAACCAGTCACAAGTGGAGTCCCAGAGGGATCGGTCCTGGGTCCTCTCTCATTTGGCATCTACTTCTCAGACGTCCAGGCCAACATGGAGGGACTCTGGCTGACCAAGTTCGTAGATGACTGCAAGCTGGGAGCCATTATTAACTCCCCAAGTGATGTAGACATCCTACAGAAAGGCCTCACTGAGACCAATGACTGGTGTTGAAACCATGGCCTTAAGCTTAATGCCAAAAAATGTGTCATCATCCCCTTTGGGAAAAACTCAGTTCCCACTAATTACTGCATCAATGGGAGCCCACTGAACACTGAAGGCGTTATAAGAGATCTGGGGACACAGGTTGACAGCAACCTCTCCTTCGACCACCACATTGCCACTGTCCCAGAAAGTCCTTCTGTGTAGCATTCTCATTACCAAGGGTTTTGCATCCAGGAAGAAAGAGGTTATCATCTCTCTCTACTCTTCCCTCATTAGGCCAGTCATCGAGTATAATGCCCCATTTGGCATGTACCTCACTAGACACATGCAACAGCTGGAAAGGCCACAAAAGTACCTCACAAAGAGGATCCTAGGCCTTAAACACATGTTCTACATGGACAGACTCAAAAAACTCCAGCTATTCTCTGTATCATATCATCTACTAAGAGGCGATCTCTGCTTGACTTACAAAGCCATGTCTGACCCAGCTCTGTTAGAAATGCTACATCTAAAGAAATCCCAATCCCTCCACACCACACACTCCAGAGACCTCAACCTCAATACCAAAATCAACAGAACATGCTGGAGGGACAGGTTCATAACCCAGAGACTGCCCATGCTCTGGAATAGACTTCCCATACATGTCAAGCAGAGCACCTCAATGGCCCTCTTCAAGAGAAATCTTGATGAGTGGATGGGAAATAGAAAGTTCAAACACAAAACAGGTGCCCGTGGAACCCTTGCACGGCCAAGCAAGAAATATTCAAAGAACAAAAGAGCCAGCAAGTGTTGGCAAATGCCACATACAAAACTGATAATTTATTCCCATAGGGAGGAAAAATCCCCCTATGCCTCTGATGTTATCAGAACAATAACAAAACCATCAAACCGGTTTCGGCTCCTCAGAAGTTCACCCTGGGGATCACTCCAGTGGCTCTACTTGATAGAGGCACTGGGAACTAACATTGGGTGGCACGATGCCAGGGCACGTCTATGGGCTAGGCTTGTAAAGACTCCAGGGCCATTAGCCTAGTAAACACCTATGAACCTATGAATGAACGGGCTTTTGTGTTTTATTGAAAGTTTGGACTAACTTTGGCAGCTACATTTTTTTATCTTTTAGTTTATGTAGTTGGATTTTTGTTGAGGAAGATGTAAATCTATAAATGGGATCTACTTTAAATAATCGAATTACCATTTCATCGAATCACAGAAGATCGAGACCATGTTGCTGAAAACTTAATTCAACGAACTCCCGGAACATCATATTCTGCCATTGGGAAACCTCCACTTGGCCACCATGGCGAACTTTGCCCTTTTCTCAACTGTAGTGCAATCTCGGAGTTGGTATATTTAGTTGGGGGGGTGTGGGGGCATGTAAGGCACAGCCCCCCACATGGGGAGTGTGGGGATGAAGCCCCCCACTTTGGTGGGTTTAATTTGCTTCAGTTTGAATTTTGATTATTGGTGGCCAAATGGTTAGTTTCCTGGTGGTAGGATACGATGTTCCGGGAGTTAGTTGAATTAAGTTTTTGGCAATGTGGTCTTGATCTTCTGCAATTTGAAGAAGTGGAAATTTGATTATTTAAAGTAGATCCCTATAAAAGATAAGTTAAGTTTTATTTTCTGTAACTAGTGCTTCTCCTGCAGATACACTGTTAAGCACTTGCACTGTAGACTTATAGAAATTATACAAGTCTCAAATGCAAAACTATGTTTCTTTTGCAGATGCTAAGGAATGGCCACTGGGGATGTGGATTCATTTCTACAGCTACTATGCAGGTCAAGAGTTTTTCAGCCAGGTTTGAACAACCTGGGATGGAAATGGTGTGAAGCATGTGTACACTGTCTGGGCATGACAAGGGTTACATAGAAAAGAGATGCAAGGGAGGCTACCAAACACAGATATTATCCTACTATGCTACATACAGGAAGTAATTTATTTATTTATTGACATTTCTTGACTGGGAAAGTCCAATGGGGTTGAAACCCATTTTCAGTGGAGGCCCAGGGAGAAAAACTCCACAATATGCAAACAATACAAGAGAAATAAAAGGTTAATACAGAAATATATACATTAATATAGCAATACACACAGAAATACAGAATTAGTACAATAAATATATATATATATATATATATATATATATATATATATAAACATAGGACAGGGGTGTTGGTATAATATGAATTATTGAAGTAGTGATATTATCATGCAGTAAAAATACCAAGTAAATACTTTTCATTCAGAGAATAGATTCATATGCATAAATTCAGAGTGTATATATGTAGGAGAGTAGTAATACAGAAAGGAAAGAGTTAAACACAAGGTTTAGAGTAGGATCTGAGATATGTAGGAATTAAGGAGGCATAGACTGTATTTCACAGGTCCAAGTAGGATTTTTTAGATAGTGAGTTTTTAGAGCAGCTTTACAGGGTATTGAGGCATCTAGTTGGGTAATATAGGAAGGGAGGGCATTCCATAGTTTGGCAATGTGATAGGAATGTAGGCATTGTCCAGCTCTTTTGCTGGGTTTGGTTACATTTAATAGCTGCTTATTTCTAGACTAGAGAGTTCTATTAGGGATGTATGTGCGTAAGATAGACTGGAGTGCAGGGCATCTGTTAGGTTTAAATATTAGCTTGTGAGCGAGAGTTAATTGTGTGTAATAGATATATTGATCAAATTCAAGCCAAGGCAAGTTTGAAATAGCTTTGCAGTGGTGTGAGCAGTGTGAGAGTAATTACATCACTTTTTAATCTTTGTTGTACTTAAAAAGGAAACTGAATGTATATTAATGTAACTAGTCAGAGATGGTCTAAAGTGTAATTGATCTGGTCAGATATTATACAGAATCAAAAGCAGAGGTCAGCTAGGAGCATAAAAAGAGTAGAAAAGGATAAGAACAGAACTAATAGGTTTGTTAGTCAGAAAACTAGTTCATTAGGTGAGCAGTAGTTCAAAGTCCAGATATCATCGTATAAGTGCCAGAGATGTTCAGACAGGATAGGCTACATTTATCAGAGTTAGACATGAAAAGGTTAGTCAAAAAAAATTTTTTTTTTTTTTGCACTTTGCCCCTACTATTTTTTAACCATCAACACCCTCCTGGCCAATCAACCAATTTGTTCTCCATCATTGGAGTAACAGCTGACAGGGGGAGGTTATCATCTAAACAGCCATTAGGGTGGTTTGAATTTTTCTGTTTTTTTAACTCAGTCCTAACCGATGTTCATCCAGCTAGGTGCCAGAGAGAGGCATTTAATGGGCCATCTGTGGAGTATGTACCATCTCGTCTGCAAGAGAGGTTCCCTTCAAGTAGCCCTACCACTCTCCTCACACTACAAGCAGTGGTGCCTCCAGTCTCAGCCAGGGAGCTTACAGTGTGCAGTGCGCCTCCGAGTACATGCAAACCCCTGACACCCCTGAAGAGGTGAGTGGGCCACACCCCTTCATTCATTCCCTTCCTGGCTCCTTCAGTTCCAGGGCTACTAATCAAACCCCTGTCACCTGGACTCTAGTCTGGGTGCCAACCTCTTTCATCATGAGCCATGCTTAAAGTTTGTAAAGGATCTATAGATTGTGCTTACTGAAATCCTGCCATATGTACTTGGGGGTTGACAGGTTGTATTCTTGTTGGTGGAAAGGCAGACGTGGCAGGCTAAATATGTAGGAGGGCCTGGGGGAGGGCATCACAGTCTTGGACACCATTGGCCTTCTTCTACTGGGCAGGCTTTGGTTACTTCCAGCAGTCTGGGAACTTAACCGTCAGATGGACCTTGTATGCTAGTTTGGGTAGACATCAGATTGGGGGTTGGGAAAAAGCCTGGGATCCCCTGGTTTCCTAATGGGTTTTGTAGACTGTCTCCTTCATTGATGTTGATTGAGTTGATTTCCATGGGCTGCTGCCTGAAAATCATGACATAGTTAATGTATTATTAGCCCAATTGCTTTCCTTCCAAACTCTGCCCTTTGGCACATCATGACATAGTTAATGTATTATTAGCCCAATTGCTTTCCTTCCAAACTCTGCCCTTTGGCACATCTGGTAATTAATTGGCATCATACTTCTCAACTTCTTAGTCCTAGAAATCCGGACAAAGCCAAAAATAATGGGGGATTAAATGCCCAAAAATAGGGACAGATTTTAAATGTTGCTCTTATAAACTTAGAAAGTTGCTAATTAGAATAACAGGTTATGCATATCATGCATTTACTGAAGAAGATGAAGTCTGAAACTCGTGTCTGTCATTGTTTAGTGACTTCAGTTCTCAATGATCAGTCAAAAACACACTTTTTAAAAGAACTGACCAGAGACATGAGGCAAAAATGTGGACATTCTGCAAAAAATCTGGACAGTAGAGAAGTATGACTAGTATTAATTGGCATACCCAGTACTGGGTAGACTGACGTAATAAAGGCATGGCTGCAGGTCATTTTTGTGTGTATATATTTATTGGGAAAGAATGAACATGTGTACTTCCATCATTAGGCAAGGGACATTTCTGGCTAGAACTTGTCTCAATTTACCCACTTGAGAAACTGCAACAACTGCTACTTAAAATTCTCTTTTTTTACAATTGTATTATTTCCAGCATAATGTAAACAGTTTTCAGCGCTACTCCTTAATGGAAGTATCAGTCAAGGGTGAGATGGATAAACTCCCATGCCTTGCTCTTTTACTTTCTTCTTTCACGAGCACGACTCTCAATCAACAGTTCTCTGATAACGCCAGCCGAAGCGGACGGATACCACACAGCGGACGGATATTCAGTTCTTTTCCAGGCTGTTTCTCTGACAACAAGCAGCTATAGTAAAGATGCCCCCCACCCCCATCGTGATTGACGTACAGTGGCCGTTACTTGGATTGCAGTAAGTGGAGAAAAGAGACATACGGTAGGCTGTCAATATGAGGGTAATTTTTCTTATTAAATAATTTATCTGAAGCGAGGAAAGTAGAAATAATCCAACTCATTTAAGCAATGAAGCTGCAGTGATACTGTACATCTTGGAATCTGCTGCCAGACATTGGAGGAGTGGCTTTTTGGTACACAGGAATGGCTATCGGCACGCATTCATAATTTCGCATGCTGTCCTTAACTGATTTCCTACTGCTTTATGATTAAAGTGGAATGAATGGATTACATTTTTTTTCTGGATTTTTTGTGTAAGGACTGCATTGAGTCTGTACTGCCCATTTCTCGCAGTAAGGGAGCAGATGGAATGAGTTGATAATTAGCTGGTCATTTTCACTGGAATTTATCTTGTTCTTTCGAAGGGGCTAGGCTGCTGTTTCAACTGAAGTGAATTCGCCCCGAAGGCGTTTTTTATTTTCACTGTAGATGCGCTGATCTTACATGGCAAAACGTAGACGTGTAAACGACTGCTTTTAAGGAAACACTGTGAGGATGGATTTTTGTGTATAAATTGCTGGAAGGTCTTTGGCTTGCTAAATTATACAGTTGTAAAAATAGTAGGTGTTCTCTGGATACAGCCACCTATCCTGTGTTTGCAGATGAATTAATACGGTAACCTAACGGTTAACGTCTTAACGGACAAAAGATCTCAAAGGAGTGAACAGTCAGTCCCCTATTTTAGCAGCATGGATAACGAAATTTTTACACCCCTTCTGGAACAGTTTATGTCTAGCCCGTTAGTGGTTTGGGTAAGTACATATTTTCTTTTAACTCTATTATTGTTATGCATTTTTGTAAATTTATAGTGATTATGTTATTGTTTTGCTTATTTAGGTCAAAACGTTCGGACCTTTAGCTGGAGGAAATGGTGGAAACCTTGACGAGTACGTAGACTTGCTGGATGGTATATTTTTGAATGAGATCATGCTTCAAATGTAAGTGGTGCTTTTATAACATGGAAGAGTGCCTCTGATAAAAAAAATCAAGTTTGAATGTACTTTTGATGTTTTGCCACTGAACATCTTGTAGACTAAGCCATACCAAACGTTTTCTTTAAATGACATTGATATTTTGTGTTGGGAATATGACAGTTTTATGGTCCACCCGTAGAGCAAATCATGATTGTTGAATATAATGAGTAATGAATCGTGGAATCTCGACAGGAAGCATATTGGCATCTGCGGACTGTACACTCTCACGTGTGTATATGTATAAAGTCGCCTTTGTGTAGTAGTGCCAGGTATCCTTCAGCTGCATGCCTTAGAGCAAGAGTTGCTGCCCTGGTCCACTCGTTTCACCAGCAGATTTACTTTTTTGGCGGGGGTTGCTTTATAGAGCAATAAACTGCCGCTATTTATGTCCAGTTGAACATAACCGGTATTCCTAAAATCTGGAAACTGGGTGCTTAAGTCAATACAGCATCAATTTCTCTACAATTGCTGTTAAGATGTTGGGGGCGCAGTGCTCATTGCTGTGATCAGTGACATTTCGTATTGAATGTTGTAGTGATGCAGGTTGCTTAAACGTGAGAGTTTTGTATGTTTACAGAAGCTTCCAGTAAAGTAAGAAGTGAAGGACAGGATATGTGACGTTTGAGGTGGCAGGCATTTTTGGAGGAAGCTGTGAATCCATGGAAACGTAATCGTGAAAAAAAGGTGTGTGTTGAGGGGGGCTTGGAAGTGTGGACCTATTTTAAAGGCACTGTTTCTCAAAGCGGTGCAAGTTTAAGTATATGTTTATCTAATTGGTTGTAGAGTTCAGATTTTGCTTGAAAGCATACGTACGGTACATTAGTGCACTGTCTAAAGAATTACATTAGATGAACACTAAACGCTTTAATTTAATTCTCTAGGAGTGTCAAAGTCTGATTTTACTATTTCCGTTAAAGATTGTGAATAGCGTTAAACTTTAATATGTAATTGGTGCAATAGTCTGAGAGAATATTATCTCCGAGGACCAGGACGTAATATAATAGCAGTTCACCTCTAAGTCTGCAGGTTTCTCCGTATTTTTTATTGTTTGATAAATGGGTTAATGGATTGACCCAGCATACGCCTTTTTTAGCAATTACTGAGTCGCAAAAAAATAAAGTGGCAGGACATTGTTTGGGCGTATCACCTAAGGGGATAACCGATGTGTTTGAAGGGAGACAATCATAGATGGCCATTACCGCGTATCCAACAGTCTCAAGAACTAATATGGCTAAGCTGCAGTACCTATATTTCTTACTTTTCATAGTGCGTGAAATATGTGACATTTTTAAAGGAGTTCTGTGTCCTGAGAACTTTTATTGTTAACTGCATTAGTGGACCGACTCATCATATTACTTTTTAGTAGCAACCCAGGCACAACAATAGAGGCATTGTATGTGGGATCGACGGTGTTCATCAGGACATGTTTTTTTGGGTAATTTTAATTGTGGAACAGCCTCAAGAACCACAGCTGTTGTGGCTAAATCATACTACCATCCCTCAACTTTTTAGTTCAAGAAATATTAAAGCCTATAGTAAATGGGGGACAAAGACCCAAAAATAGGGACAATATAAATATTGCTCTTATTCTAGCAACTTTCTAAATTTATAACAGGATTTCTGTTATTCATTTCATGAATGACATGAAGTCTGACAGTCAAATGTAAGTAGTTATTTAGTTACTTAAACCCTTCGTGAATTGCCAGAAAACCACAAATTTTACGAAGAACAGACCAAAACTATCAAAAAATATGCATAAAAAACTAGGGTCATAGTGTAGAACACATCAATATCTCACAACATCCACAAGAAAATCTGTAGCAGCAACCTACTTACTCCTATCTCTTTTGTATGCAGTACCTTCAAGTCCAAACTTGATGTATGCTACAATAAAATACCATGATTTGCCACATGTTAATCTTATAAAACTCGCCACTGGACAGCCCTAAAGGACTTAAATTGGCTAGAACTCCCAAATCAACTAACCTACCCATAATTCACCACTGCCCACAAATGCATCAAGCCAGATAATTGTCCTTCTCTAAACAGCATATTTCACTCAACAGCAGAACCCCATGATCCAATAACAAATCTTACCTAGTTGTAATTAAAAAAAGCTCTGCTGGAAACTCACTCTTCTCACTTTGTCTCATTCCATCCCATTAGCATTAAAGCTTACAGAAACCAAGTAACCAAGCCCAACAGTGAAAAGTGACACTGCAAGAAGAAAAAAACGCTGTTCCAAAGCCACAAAATTGTATTTTAATAAACAAATGTAAGTGCTTTTGTTTCCAGTGCTACAGAAACATCTTCAGACAAACGAACACTACCTCACATCCTTTAAATATTGTAAAAACTTCACTTCCTTGAGGGAGTGGGGCCCAAGTTCAAGGCATGTTATTCACCAACTTATGCAACCTCTCACTTTCTAAAATAAGGTGGCACCAAAATGCAAGATACAAAGTTACAAAACATTTTATCTTCATAAAATCCTATTGCATTTTGAATACTAAAATCTAAAATATATACAAACATAGAAGTTAATGCCAATAATAAAGTAGCATAAGTTGTTTTGTATACTAAAAAAATACATGTCATTTTGTAATAAAAATCAAACAATAGCTACTTTCAACTTTTAACAGGTTTGATCAATATATACTCATTAAGCCCTGGGGGGGAAGTGGCATTTAAGAGAACTTGCCAGTACAGTTGCCTTTTCTCCACTAAGGTCTCTGTCATCCCCTCTGTCTAGTACACCCACCTTTTCCAAAATAACAAATACAAATTTCTTAAAACCAGGACACGTGGTGGAATGTTTATAAAGTGCATTACTTGTGTTTTTGCTCTTAATAGCATAAAGATGCTGATAAATTATCTTACTTTAAGGGGCTGTTTTGCCAATATAAAAAGAACAAGTAGCACAAAAACTGATATGAACAACCCCTTTGGTATTAGTCATATTTACCTTTAACAGTAAGTAAAAATGGGCAACCTTGAAGATGGAAACTACTAACTTCCAGGATATAATTACACTGTTGGCAGGCCCCATATTTTTTCATTCCACACCTATTGGTGTGGTTGTTCATTTGTTGCTTTTTTGTTTCAAAAATACTCTTTTTGTTATTTATATAAACGAATTTGGGTTCTGGGCCCAACCTACCCAAAAGTCTCAATGATCCAAAAACCTTTGCCCAGTGTTTCTTCATAGTGTCCTGTAATAAATATGTGGATTGTATTCTAAAACTAATACTTGTGACAAGTTTTGCCAGTCATGTCGAGTATTAGTTTCTTGACCATCAAGATTAATAGAATTGGTACCCACATGATTGTTGCATAAAAGAGGCTTATATCTAACATCCCTATTTTCCATAACATAATCATTGGTGGTATCCAAAAAATCTTTGGGGTAGCCCCTTTTGAGGAACATACCAACCAATTTCGCAACCTCTGCTTTGAGCACTTCACCATCTGAAACCAACCTACAGAGCCTGAGTAGCTGACCTTTTACTAATCTTTTCTTTTGCCAGATCGGATGCTGGCTAGAGAAATGTAAGTAGGCATTCTATCATTTATTTATATATATATATATATATATATATATATATATATATATATATATATATATATATATATATATATAAAATCTACATATATATCTATAAAGATGGAGAACATCGATATCTGTGCAGTAACAGAAACCTGGTTCAGGGCTCCCGAGAGCACCCCAGCACTACCAGGTTATACCTCATACCATGCTTTTCGGCCCCAAAACTTGGACCGAACCACAAAAGGAGGGGGAGTATCGATATTCATCAAAGATACCCACACCTCCAGGTTGGTGGCAAAGCACGAAGCATCAGAGACCATCCATGTGCAACTAACAGTGGGTAAAACTGCCTTCCAGTTTATAGCCAGTTACAGACCACCCTCCCAAACCCAGGAACCCCACTCGGCCTTTCTGAGAACACTGGAAAATATGAAGGCCTCTCCAAACACCATTATATTGGGCGACTTCAACTACCCAAACATAGACTGGGAGCATTACTCTAGCTCCAACACCCTAGCCCAAAGGTTCCTAGAATTTATAAACTCAAATGCTATGGAACAACTTGTTACCACTCCCACAAGAGGGTTAAAACATACTGGACCTGATCATCACCAACATGGGGACTCTATGCTCCAGACCAGAAGTGTATCCCTCACTGGTAAGATCAGACCATAAACTAATCTCACTGGATATTCACATCCTGACCCCACCCCCTGCCCAGAAAACCACAGTGAAAAACTTCTCTAAAGCAAATTTCACACTCCTCAAAACCGAGGTGGAATCCTTCAAAGCCCCCGGGCCTGTGGAAAATACGGCCCAGACCGCAGAATCCTTTATAAACGCATTCTATGAACACCTTCATGAATGCATGGATCATGCGATCCCAAATAAAACCAAGACCCAATCCTCCGAAGGCAGACGTCCATCTGGTGGACCCCAGCCATAAACAAACTATACAATAGAAGGAGGAAGCTACTAAATGATGGAGCAAAATCCCAAAAAGGGAAGGCATCACTGATCAGTATTAGCAAAAAACTACGGGCACTCCTAAAATTGTCTAAGGCCAGCTTCGAGAGAAAAATTGCACAGGACACTAAGGATAATCACAAGGCTTTCTTTAGTTATGTTAGGAACCTGGGTGGTAATTTCCAGATATGCTCAGAATTAGTCCAAAATGACAAAAAAATACACTGAACCCACAGACCTTGCCAACATCCTAGCTGACAGGTTCAGCGCAAACACCCCCCCCCCCCCCACCAAAAGGGCAAATATCTATCCCAGCAGAGTGCTGCCCCCCTGACATCTCAGATGCTCAGGTAAGAGCCGCCCTCTCCAAAGCAAAAAACACAGCATCAATGGGACCAGACGGTGTCCCGGGCTGCGTCCTACATGAACTCCAAGAAGAGCTAAACCCAAACATAAAACTACTGTTCAATCTCAGCCTTACTACAGGATATGTGCCCAAAGAGTGGCGTACAGCAACAGTGGTCCCTCTCCATAAAGGTGGTGCCTCAACGGATCCTGGAAACTATCGCCCCATAAGCCTGACTAGCTTGGTCTGCAAAGCTATGGAAATGATCATCCTGGACCTCATAAATAAAGATATTGGGGACCTTCAGACACTGGATCCTACCCAGTTCGGCTTTAAGGGCAGATCCTGCCTCTTAAACCTGGTTGAGGTTGATTTCTTTGAAACAGTCACCAAGGCCATTGACGAGGGGAAGGTGGTCCACGCAGCCTACCTGGACCTTGCAAAAGCCTTCGATACAATACCCCACTCGGGCATTATAGATAAGCTCACCAGCTTAAATATAAACCCCTATGTCACTAGATGGATTGCAAACTGGCTCAAGGACAGAACCCACATGGTTAGAATTGCTGGAGCCATGTCAGACTCCAAACCAGTTACAAGTGGTGTCCCACAAGGCTCAGTCCTGGGACCTCTCTTGTTCGGTATATATTTCTCGGAGGTACAGGCCAACACGGAAGGGCTGTGGCTGACAAGTTCGCAGATGACTGCAAACTGGGTGCCATAATCGACTCTCCAGCCGACACAAGCATCCTCCAAAAGGGCCTCATAGAAACAGATAACTGGTGCCAGAGCCATGGCCTCAAGCTAAATGCCAAAAAGTGTATAGTCATCCCCTTTGGCAAAAACAAAGTGCCCACAAATTACCACATAGGTGGTAATCCATTAAGTACAGAAGAAGTAATTAGGGACCTGGGGACCCAAGTTGATAGCAATCTCTCATTTGACAACCACGTGGCCAAAGTGGTTAGAAAAACATTTTATATAGCCCACCTAATCATGAAGAGATTCACATCTAGATCAGGGGAGGTCATCGTGCCTCTTTACTCATCCCTCATCAGGCCCATAATTGAGTACAATGCCCCTTTTGGGATGTACCTTACCAGACACCTGCAGCAACTGGAAAGACCCCAAAAGTACCTCACCAAGAGGTTCAAAGGGCTCAAACAGATGCCATATGCTGCCCGGTTAAAGAAACTCCAGCTCTACTCAGTGGCATACCGCCTGTTCAGAGGCCATCTGTGCCTGACGTATAAAGCCATGTCCAACCCGGAATTAATGGACATGCTGCACCTCAGAAAATGCTTGCAGGAAATGGATGGGATTCAACCTTAGACAATTAGAAGAAAAAGGACCCTTAAGCTAAATGCTGACATGCAAAAAAAAAGGCACATTTATTTCAATTGTCTGTTAAGAATTACTATTACATGGCTGAAAGCTGTTAATTGCTTTCGTGACATGGGCAGGGCAGTTTGTAATCGCTAACAAATGTCCTTTGTGAGCAATATTAGTCTTGCATGGTGAAAGTACAGTCATTCTTTGATAACCAGTTTAATCCATTTCAGGGTTGTGGAGGGCCAAGGTCTATCCCAGCACTTTTTTGGGACAAGGCAGAGGTATTAATCTTGGAGAGGATACTCCTGTGTCTCAGGATGTTCATAACTAAAATACGTGGAGCATAGCTTATGACTTCTGGGGCCAAAGATTAAAAAATAAGAAACAAAGGGCTAAAATTAGGAACAGACAGTTTTTAAAATGGTTTTTGAAATCTGTATGCGTTTTGTGAAAAATAAGAAGTATGAAACTCTTCTGGCATTCCTGACTAATCCTCAGTGATTTACCAGAAAAATAAGAAATTTTACAAGTGACAGGGGGAAAAGAAAAAAGTCAAAAATCAGGAACGGAAGAGGTGTGTGTATATATATATATATATATATATATATATATATATATGGTTCTACCTGACTTCGTCGACAGCGCAGAAGACCGACATCGGAATCCGGAGCTCCAGAAGATCGAAAGTGAAGAAGACCGACGCGAATCCCGAGTGGCACAAGAGCGACAGTGCAGAAGACCGACACGACGGATGACAGCACCAACGCCGAGGGTGCCGACACGGGGAAAGGCTGTGTGAGGCAGGTAAGTGTGGAGATTGCGGTCTGTGGGGATAGGGGTGGGTTAAGTGAGTTAGGGTTAGGGGGTGGGTTAAGTGAGTTAGGATAGGGGTGGGTTAAGTGAGTTAGGGTAGGGAAGCGATAGGGGTGGGTTAAGTGAGTTAGGGTTAGGCGATAGGCGGGTTAAGTGAGTTAGGGTTAGGGACCTTAGGGTTAGGTAAGGTTTAGTGTGGGATTTTGGTGTGCTTGTGTTGTGTGTGTGGTTTGTGGAATGGGATGTGTTTTGTTTTCAATTATTGTGGTGTGTGCAGTGTATGGGGTTTCGTGTTTGTGTACCGTCGGTTATTTCGTTGTCGGTTATGTGTGGTTTCGTGTTTATGGACTGTCGAATATGTGGTGTCGGTGATGTGGTTGTCGGTGTTGTGTGGTTTCGACTATGTCAGGTAGAACCATATATATATATATATATATATATATATATATATATATATATACATACATACATACATACATACATACATACATACACACACACACTTCAAGTCAAACCTAAACTGAGGCTTTTTATTGGGAAAAAATACCTATGAAATTGCGTATTTATAGGTAGTTACTTGTATATATGTATGCTTTAAGCGATATACATACTGTGGAAAAAAAAAAAAAAAAAAAAAAAGGTTACCCAGGCATGCTTTTTGGTTTATTCTGTATTATTAGAGGATACATTCTATACAAGTTGGCTTTTTTTTTCTGTCTACTAAAAACTTAAGGATTAATGCATCAGTGTTTGATCTGGAAATTCATTTTGCTGAAGCCACCGACATTCTGTATAGATGTTTTATTTCTGTTCTGTGTGGCCTTCTTTTAAGGCCTCCTTGAAAGCAGATATTTGTGCCTGTGGGTCCCAGCTTGTTACTGAACATTGAAACTAGTAAGCAACATTAACTACTTGTGGGTATTGCAAGACCTGTTCAGTATAAATCATGTTTCTTAAGTACTGTACTTCAGTGATGATTGGATATTCTTGTGAACCGGATCAGTGTTTCTTACAGTTTGTGTATTTTGGACAGACCAATGAAACCTGTGATTCAGATTGTGAGCTGGTTCTGAAAATCCATGTGTTACTTAAGATACATACCATGGAACCTAGTGCTGTTGGCTTCTGGAAACAAACTTGGGTTTGTCTGATTGAAAATCTCCTGAAAGCTGTGTTATTTTTTTTATAAGAACAGTCCTGATGCCCTAGTTTAGTTCTTGTTAATTAATGCAAAGCTTTTTCTGCAATTGTTTCTCTGGTAACTTGGGGTCCTGATTACACAGTATGGTGATTTGTTCAAATGGACATTAAAGATCAGTGATAAATGTAAGCGTAATTACCCTCCTAGCTTGTCAGCCTTTCCCACTTATACTGATTGAATACTCCATCCCATTGAAAGAAACTGAACAAGTGAAATTTTAATTTTTTTTCAAAAGGTATTTTAGGCATTGTATACAGAAGGCACTGGATGGCTGAGCACAAACTGTAAGTGTGTGTAAGGTTTTGAGCACCTTCTGTGCTTGAGTTCAGGAACTGGAACCTGAAAGTCGCATGATACACTGGTTATGGATAGAGTTTGATTTTCTTAAGTTACTTGCATTTTGCTTGGCTGGTATTATTAATGCTTTGCAGTATTTTTGTAGAATATTTTCATTGTTTCACAATAAGTTGAATTTTGCAGTTAATAGCTCTACAGTTCTTTAACATCATTGAAGGTGAACTCGTGGCTTTAAATCTGTGGTGGAAGAGCATTTTGAAATTTGCTTTGTGTACAGAACAGTTTCTTACCATGTGCAGTTCTGCAGAATGTAAGTGTGTAAATGTATATGATCTGGGCAGCTTCATTGAGATGCTTCTTGTGGTAACCTTGGACCTGTGGAGAAAATTTTCAGCAAAACAATAACTTTATCTATTTATTTTATTATCTGTGACATAGCCAGCTGTGCAGCATTGTTCCACATGTATCTTTTATGTGGAATTGTATTTTAGCGAGAGTTTTTAGTTAAATCTGTTAAGTGGATAGGTGGGCTGATCCACACAATTAATTTGCAGAATTTTTTAGTAGTGTCCTAAAAATTTCTTCTTACAAATGCAAATGTTTTAATTTAGATTAGTGTTTTGCCTCAGAGAGTTGATAAATAGTTATTGGAAAATACCCATTGAAAAGTATCATGGTAGCTGGAAAAAGAAAAGTCCTCCTAAAGTGAACTAGGCTTTTTACCGATTTTAGTTTTGTGCTTTAGGGGGCCTTAAAATAGTAGACCTTTTTCTCCCCCCTCTACAAGTCAACAGTATTTGCAGACCATAAGAAATGTCTAATGCTGCACTAAGCCTGTAACATGTATTACCCTGGGTAATCCTTACATATGCGAATATGCTGATGTAGTAAGCAGCTTTTTTTCAGGTTCGTGCAGCTGATTTTTTTTTTTTTTTTTTTTTTTTTTTCAAATTGCTTAAAGTTATGTCTTTGTGTGGTACATTTCTGTTATAAATGTAGTACACTGCAAAATTTGAAAAGCTTCTGCTGAATTTACTTAGTATAAAGGCAATGCCTTTGCTCAGATGTGCACGTAATTGCTGATCAGGACTTTTTGGTGCTACTGGCCTGCCAATTCCTGCTTTTATTTTATTCAGTTATGATATAGGCAAACTTAAAATGTATGTAAAAGTAATTAAACCATATTAACAAGTTCACATTTACGGATACTTGTACATATCTTCCATATAACTTAATCGGTCCAACATTACTTAAAATTGTTCAATTCTTGTCTTCTCTTAAACCTCATTCCTTTTCCAAAACATTTTTCTGCATGTATCTTTCCCAAATTTCCATATTTTTTTAATTTGTGTAATTTTATTCCCAAGCTTTTCTAAAGACCACACTTCCATTTTTTCATCTCTGTTAACTATATTTACTATTTCTAGTACAGTCTGTTTAGGCTTTGGTTTCCATTTTCTAGTAATTGCTTTTTTTGTCAGCCACCAAAATTTAAATGCAACAAGGCCTTACTATGTCTAGGCACTTCTGATTCTGTATTACAGCTCAAAAAGTCATTTTCTTTCTTGCACTCATTTGCTTACCCGGAACCCCTGACACTGTACTCTATAGGGAATCTTTCAAAGTTTGCTAACTGATTACGCTGTCTCGGGTACCTCTTTTTTTTTTTTTCCCATTACATACCCAACATTTGCCATTTACTTGAAGAAAAATATTTGGAATTGTCTTTTGGATATAAAGGTAGCCATGCAAATACTTCCAAGCAAAACTCCTAAATCTTTTAGACTTTGTTGCATAGCTCTTTCCTTTTTGTTTCTTTGTGAATTGCCTATTTAATCTCTTTCCAATCTTTTCTGGCCTACTTTGATTCCTATAGTTATGGTGCAATATTTTATAAATCCTAATATCCCTTTATTAACAGCAGCTTCTGGTCTAAATTCAACCAAAAACTCAACCAGTTCAGATATTTCACTTAGTGTTACCCTATCTTTTTCTTTTTTCCAATACTCTGACATCAGTCCCTGATAGGAAAGACAATCTTTTTAGTCTGCAGTCCAAATATCTTCTTGGCCTCTTCCCATTCTGTTTCTTTTCCCTGTCTAATTATTTGTTCCCATTATCTTAGTAACACATTCCAGCTCCCTCTTGCCTATTCTCTGTGCCACTAATTACCGTCATCCTTATCGGCTGAATCTCCTTTCAACATTTCTGTGTTAGCTTAGTTCTTGCTGTACTTTCTGCTACTTTACAAGTGTAATATTCTGTATAACTGTCATGTTATTCTCAAAGATGTGCATCTGAAATCCCACTCACGGTCTCCTTTTTTCTTGAATTTCCCTCTGCTTCATCATCATCCCTTTCCACTTTGAATTGTAGCTTTCTGCTAGTTATGTGTTGGAGCCTTTTCTGTGTAGGGCTAACATATCCCTTCAAATCAGGTAATCCTGACCCTCCTTGTTTTATTGGAAGGGTTCACTTATCCCACTTGAGTCTTGCCCTCTTCCCATCCAAGATTAAATCCTTCATATCTTGATTAATTACTGTCCACAGCTTCTCCTGTTAATAAAAATGTTAATCTGTGTATACAACTAAGGAGACTAAAACATTTTTACTGCTTGTATCTTACTACAGTAGAGAGTTGATTATCCAAACTAATTGGGATCTAGGTTTAGTTCTGATTATCAAACATATAAATGAACTGGGTAAAAATTTTTTTTTGCATTTAGGGAGTACACTTTTCAACCATTCAGTGATTCCAGTGCATAATAAAGAATATGTTTCACACCCGAGCAGGCTACAAGCTCAAAAAAAAAAAAACATGCACAATTTTTTCCTACCTGAAAACTCTGGAAGGGTACTTTTGTATAGTTGATATTACGGATAATAGACTCTCTACTGTAGCTATATACATAGGCAAGAGCTTCTAGTTTCTCAGTTTTTGTGTATCCTTTTTTTTTTTTTTTTTTTTTTTTTTAGTCTCTTTCCACGTATCCTTAGCTGCCATAACAGAAGCCTTTTTAACCCATACCCCTAAATGAGTATAGCCAATTAATGTGTGGGTTCATAATGTATAGTTGTAGCCTTAGTTCATTCATTTTATATCCCAAAAAAGGAAAATAGTTCTTTTGAATGTTTCACAACACTAAAATGTCTGCAAATAAGACCAATTTTACTTGAATGCCATACCAGTTATATCTTTGAATTTGAGTCCTTTATTTTCTTTGCCAGTGGTTCTAAATATAATACAAATAACAAAGGGGAAAGAGGATTCCCCTGCCTAGTTCCCACTACAACCTATCAGAGAGGACCCCCCCACACTTAGATTTTTAGCCTCTGATCTCTCCTATAACCTTGTAATTATTTCAGGAAATGCAAATGCTGCCATTTTCCTAATCATAAAATCCCAGCTTACTCTGTCGAATGCTTTCTCAGAATCAAGACCCACCAACAGCAGTGGTGTTTTCTTGCATTATGCTTCCCTCTGGTTCATCATTGTTATGTTTAATGGCATATGCTTGCCTCCTCTCCACAAAACCCCAGTGATTTTATATCTCAGTTTTGGCAATACATTTGCCATTCTTTTTAGCCATTGTAGACATTAAGCCATGATTACAGTGTGTGTGTTAAAATTGAAATGGGCCTGTTTGAAGCTAAATGTGATGGCTCTTTATTATCTTCAGGGTTTACAATCACCACAGCTTTTTCCAGGATGTTGGTGCTTCCCCCTCTTTTTTAAAATACTGTTAACAAATCCCTCCTGATCTTTATCATTTTCTTCCCTTCTAGCTTCTAAACTTCCATTGAGATGCCATCTATTCCTGGAGACTTTCCTACAGATTTATTGATTATAAATCACCATTTTTTGCCTCCTTCATTCTATCTTAACTGTTAATTGTTGAAACGACGCATGTGGCTGTAACCTTTAACATATTTAAAGCTCCCATAAATATTTCCACTTGTACCTTTAGATTTTTTTTTTCCCCATTTCTCTGTTTTTTTCAAATTTTCATAAAAATTCTGAAATGCTTCTAATACCTCTGCAGGATCTCTGTTTTTTTTCTTGTTATAGGCTCCCTAAGTTTAGCAACAATCCTTTCTACTTTCTGTCCAAGTCATTGTGCCATACATTTTATAGTAAAAAGTAATGTCTTTCAGCTTTTCCCGGTTAGGGGTCGCCACAGTGGAACTGGTCTGCTAATGATTGGCAGCAGATTTTTTATGGTGCTGTTTGCCAACCTGATGCCCAACCTTCGAAGAGGGCGCACCCATTTATGCATGCACCTACCTGCATGTCTTTAAACGTCACTCGACCATGGGGTGGACATGCAGACTCCATACAGAAGGCACTGCAGCCGAGAGTCAAATGGGCGAACCTCTTGCTGTGAGGCGACAGTGCTAACCACTGTGGCCACGTGCCATAAGTTTATAGTAACTATCAAAATAGTTGTTTAACAGTGTTTCTAAACTCATGTATATTATGTAGGTACTCCCTTATTTTCTCTCTAACAGTCTACAAATGTGCCTCTCTCTGTTCTGTGAGGTTTCCCTTATTCTGTAATACTTCAACGTTTGTCAGCCTCACTAAGTAGTTAGTTACTTCTTAACCATATCTCTCACTCTTATTGCTGCCCTATTTTTAAACTCCACTTTCATCTTATCCCACTCTGTATCTACTACTCCCTAGACATTTCTGTTTACTCTAATAACTCCTGAATAACTTCCCCGCCTGCCTGTTTAAAAAGAGAGGAATTTAAAGAATAGGTAGTAGAAATGCCAGTGTATTGTCTGTAGTTCATTACCCTGCATTTTTATGTTTGTAATTGACACTTGATCTGAAATAGTTATTGGATGTATTTCTAAGTTCTCACTTAAATGCACATGTTCCTGTGAAATATACTTTCTTTCAAGTCTATCCCAGTTATTGTACCCTGGGGGAATAATACGTAAATTCTCAAGAGTTCCTATTACTGAATTTGCGTCTTCCATACCAAATATTTTCATAAACTGAACTGTTTAATATACTGTCAGTCTTACTTAATCCACAACAGCTTACTTTATATTCCTACATGCAAGAATTCCCCACGTTTCTGACCTTGCCACCTCCTCAGGAGAGCTGTTCTGATCATCATTTGCACCTGTGTGGAAAATGAAATGTTACATTGTCGCATGTTTTCAGATTGTCTTGTTCTCGCATACGTATTTGTTTAGGAAGATGTTACCATCTTGGAGTGTTTTGCATGGCACTAACTTCCCTCAAGGAATCAGTACTGTTTTGGGTTTTGCCTTCACCTATACTATTTTGTTTTTTGTTGTATCAGTTAGGAATGATTCCATGCTTTTCTACACTGAGGTCACTGAAAAGTCTTTTTAGTTTTGATACTAGTGCACAGTTGCCCTTAACACAGAACTTGTCAATTTAGCTATAGCTGTATTACACTTCTGGATTCACATTGCCTATCTGCTTTTCATTTCTCTAGACACAAGAACTATGAGACTTGTAACTTGAGTGCAAAAATTCCTGGAATGCTTGTACTCGGGCTGCTAAATTTGCGAACAAGTGACCAGAAAATTCAGCATTTTTTTTGCTGGGGAATGCAAGTCCTCCCCTGCACCCCCATTTTAAAGACTAGCCTTCCTCAATCCCATAACTTACTAATTTGTAAGTATAGTGAGCACCAAACTCTGAGCAAGTGCTACCTTGAGCCAGCATCCTTGATTATATGTATCCTGTTACACTACTTGCCTGATTTGCTAAATCAGTGTATACCACATTGACCAGAAATGGTCCCAACTCAGTCAAAAAAAAAAGAAACATTTTATGTGGGGGCACGCTATAAACCAACCCGGAAATCGCAAAACTGTGGGGAAAGGGTAAAATCCCACTTCACTGTGTAGCAATCTTACGTAACCAATACCTGCATCTTGCTGTGAACCAGCAGTTTAAACAAATAAATCCCAACTTAAACGTGTGTGTGTGATGTATTATGAATACGGAAGTGTTGGGGGCTTTCTTCTCAGCAAAAGTGCTCTTTTATAATTTTAAATGCTTTTGGCTTTGCTTTGATGTGCTCACAGTTTTGATGATTATCACAGCACAATTGAAAGCTTTGCACGAAGCCTGATGATACATGCATAATGCTATTAAAGAAGTAAATATCAGTTGTGTTTAAAAATGTAATCTCTGGAATTCATTAACAATCTTGTTGACTTGGCACAAAACCTATTCTATTTAAATGGTTTAATGCCATGTGAAGTAGTGCTCATAGAATATGCAGGCTGCTCAGCTCGCCTATATCTTTATAAGCACCGTTTCGTGACCAGCAGAAGTGTTGGCGGCCATGAAAAGGTGCAAAGAAGGTAGTCACACAATGTAAATAAAAATGGCTTGCCTGTAGGCAAACTTGTTGTGTGAGCACCTGCAGACATCTTATACAAAGTACAGTAGACTCCCTCTTGTCTGGTCTCGCTGGAACCAGATCTTAGGCTGTATAAACGAATTCCTGGTTAATCGGAAAAAGGATATAAAATATTTACAGGTTATAAATTAACTAAATAACAGGATTTGTGTTAGTATGGATATTTTCTATTGTCATTATTTTGCCCAGAGGAGGCGGAAGTGTTGTTCTTTGTCTTTTGCTAGGACTACTGCAGAAATTTGATGGCCGGTTAAAGAGAGGCCGGATAAGAGAGAGCCTACTGTAAGGGCAAGTTGATTTGAAAGATTCAAGATGCATAGGTTCATAGGTGTTTACTAGGCTAATGACCACAAGGGCCTTTTTAAGCCTAGCCATGCATCCAAAATCTCTGACTAGTTCTGATCCCCTTGATAAGTGTAAGAATAGGCTTGGGAGATGAACCATTTACAGGTTACCTGTTTGCAACAGAGACACAAGTGCTAAACCAGGGATGAATTTCTGGTTTCCCATCCAGTTGTCCAAGTTGCACTTGAATTGGATTAGGGAGGAACTCTGCTTTGCATGGATTAGGGAGGAACTCTGCTTTCCATGGATGGGGAGCCAGTTCCATAGACTGGGTAGTTTCTGGGATACATACCCCTCTCTCCAGCAGGTCCTATTTATATCACAGGCAAGGTTTAAGTTTTTAGAATGGGTAATTCTGGTACTGTTTGTTTTGTGGATATGCAGGCGATCCATCAGAGTGGGGTCTGATAATGCCCTGTATGCAAGGTATAGATCTCCCCTCAAAAGCCTGTAGGAGACAGTACAGGGATAGGGCCTTGAGGCGGTCTACATAGGACATATTACTTATACCCTGTATTCTTTTTAGTGAGGAACCTCTGTGTGGGCGTTCCAGTTGTTAGATATGCCTGGTTAGGTACATACCAAAGGGGGCATTGTACTCTGTGATGGGTCTGATGAATGCCGAATACAGTGGAACATTGACTTCCTTGGACTTGGATGCCATACCTTTGTTTATAAGTTGCGCAACATAGTATGACTTCCTCACCACTGTAGTCCTGTGATGATCAAAGTCTAGATTACTGTATGCGTGTCCTTAAGTCCCTAACTACTGGGTCAACTCTAAGGGTTGTGTTGTCAATTTGATAGTTACCAGTGATGGATGACTTTCCAAAGGATAGTGTTATGCATTTCTTGGCATTTAGTTTGTCCATGACTCTTGATACCAGTTATTTGTCTGTGCCAGCCCCTCCTGAAGAACATTTGTGTCAGTGTGAGATTCAATGACAGCTCCTAATTTGCAATCATCTGCAAATTTAGTAAGCCAGAGACTATTGACATTGGCCTTGACTTCTGAGAAGTATCAAAAAGGAGTGGTCCAAGGAATGATCCTGAGGGACTCCACTTGTAACTGGCCTCTTTGTAGAGGTGCACTCCCCAATTCTAACTTCCTCAGTCCTGTCTGAGCCATTTGGCTATTTTCACCGGGTGGTATACAGTTTTGTACTTAACCTCTTGAGTTTATCAACAGTGCCCAAGTGGGGTATTGTGTCAAATGCCTTGGCCAGGTCATGGTAGGCAGTGTTAACATTTTTGCTCGCATCCATTGTTTTAGTGATCTTCTCAAAGAAGTCCACCAGGTTGAGTAGGCATGATCTGCCTGTTATGAAACCAAACTGGGTTGGGTCCAGTGTCTGGAGGTTTACTATATCTCTGATCATCTCCATGAAAATTCTTTTAATGGCTTTACATTAGTAAGACTTACGGGTCTGTAGTTTCCAAGGTCTGTAGATGGCCCACCTTTGTGCAGAGAGATGACCGTTACCTTTCTCAATTCATGAGGCACAACGCCTGTTTGAAGGCTACAGTTAAATAGTAATTCCAGATGCCCCGATATGTCCTGTTTCATGCTGTTTAGAAGGCATCCTGGGATATTGTCTTGGCCCATTGATGCAGTGTTCTTGGTCTTGGAGAGAGCATTAAGGACCTGTTCCCTAGTGATAGTAGGGGAGTTTTGATATTTCCTGAGGGAAGGTTGAGGGGGAGAGAGAGTAAAGTTGGAGCGAATTATCAGCCAGGAGGTTTGCTATATCTTCTGGCTCGGTGTAGGTGAGCTCTGCACACAATTGTGTATTGCCTTTGAGGTTGCGGACATGTATCTAAAGAATGCTTTGTGGTTGTCCTTGGCCTGGGAGGCCAAACATACCTCAAATGTGGCTTTGGTAGACTCTATTTGTCCTCTGAGTTATTTGTTTGGTTTAATGAGAGGGCTTTTATCCTGCTGGGTGCTGCACCTCCTAATTCTTTGCCTTGATTTTCTTCCTCCTGTTATACATCAGATTGGTTTTGTGATTCCACCAGGGTAGCTTGTTTTTTGAGTTCTGTACTTCTTCCTGGTGGGTACAGCTGTCTCTATACAGCTATTAACATGCTTGTATAGGGTTTCTGTGAACAGTTCTGCATAGGCAGAAGTGTTCTCAGAGTTTATAGGGTTTATAGGGGTTTGACATTTTGCCAGGTTCTCACTTAATAGCAGGAGGTTAGACTTAGAATAGTTCCTGAGTATTCCCGGTTTAGCTGGGGGTCCAGGCTTTATTTTTACTTCAAAGGAGACCATTTTATGGTCTGACCTTACCAGGGAAGGCATTACAGTAGGGGGTGTGCAGCACTCTGCCATATTAGTGAGGACCAGATCCAGTATGGTTGCACCTCTAGCTTGTGTATTGACTATCTGGTTCAGGAAGTTTGTGTTTACAAAATCCTGGAATCTCTGTGCACGTATGTTTGATGTCCGTATAGGATTCCCAGTTAATAGTGGGGTAATTTAAAGTCGCCCATGAATATTGTATTGGGTTGGATGGTTAGTGTTTCTAATAAGTTTTTAAATACATGGTATGGGTTTCCCAGGTCATATAGGGGGACCTGTAGCTTGCAAGGAAGTGGTAATGGATTTTACCTATAGTAATTTGAACATGGAGCAGCTCAAGTGCATTGTCCTGTTTGAGCAGCCTTGATGCATATTTATTTTTTATGTAAATAGAGACCCCTCCAACGTTAGTCCCTGTCTGCGAAGCAGCTGGCCTAAATGTGTGGAAGGCATTATAACCCTGCACTGTTGGTGTGCTGTCTGCGGCTTTTAACCACATCTCTGAGATTGCACAGACATCAGCATCCTCTAGGGTAAGGAGACCTTCCAGGGAGTGGAGTTTTTTGTTTAGGCTCCTAGCATTGAGCAATAGTACCTTTTAATTTTCTTGGTTTTGATTTGCTATGTCGAAAGCATTTTCAGTTTGGCATTGCCTAAAAAAAGGCACTATGGGGGAAGTTAAATGGGGAGAATGTACACTGAATACAATAGGATTATTGCAGAAATAAGTGGGGAGGATAAATGCAGAAAATGTACTCTGATAATGCAGTCAAAAGTGTTTTGTCAGAAAGAAACGTTTTTAACATAACTTCATATTGATACAGTAATAACTAATCTGTTCACAGTTCTTGACCCACGCACATAAATAAAAACAGCAACAATGTAATAAATGGGAGTAAATGTGATGTAAATGTTAATAACGTGCTGAGTTGAGATGACCATTAGCAAGGACAGTAGATATGTTTGGGGCTATTCCCATAGACTGCAGTTATTGATTGACAAGAATATACTGGGAATGCATGTGTTTTAACCAACAGTGCTGATGTATTCTCCACTTAATCGTGTATGAACAGGAAGAAATTAATCCTTCATCTGTTGTATCATGCAGTTTAGAAAGGGATATGTTTTTGCCATTTATTTGCAGCCGTAACAGAGGGTATATTACTTTTAAAAATGTGTTTGACAAGGATGTGTTGTGCATTCATGCAAGTACTCAATAGAGAGAGAATACTCCAAAATACACGATTGATGAATGGCAATACAGATCTGACGACATTTCAGTAGTTCAAGGTCTCTATTAGTAAATGGAGGGCATCTACTACATGATTATACTGGCTATATGTATGAAGAAATTACAGTGAACAGTGCCATAACAGCATGTACACACACACACACAGTATCCTAACATAGACCCACTCATACTTTGATCTTGCATCATGCCATACAGTAAGAAATGTTATGTAAGTCCTGGTGTCCTGTAAAGCTCTACAGTGTGAAGAAAAGAATTACAGTAATGCATAAATATTTGTCTGAAGACCTGCAGTACAGAGTGTTGTATGGAAAATACAGAAAATAAATAGTACCTGTGAGCAATCGGTGACATAGTGAACATCTGCATCTTGCCAGACTGGAACATATGCCAGGACAGCTTTCAGAAAGCTGCGTATTAACCAGTGATGCTGCAGAAATAGGCATAAAGTTTGTGTCATGAAGGAACACGCTCTAAGGTTTACAGCATTTTCCTGTTGTAATGGTTTTGGATCCTGTACTTATGAGTTTGAGGCCTTAAAAATGTGTCTGTCTGACTGTGCCATAAGTACGTTCTTTGCCCAAGACAGTCCTGAATGATAGTTATCTGATGGGCAGATAACACCACATTCACATCCCTGCCTATCGTAATGCATACTCTACACAGGAGATAGCAATGGAACTTGTCACAAATAACTGAAATTAAAGTAAGCAAGGACCTTTGATGATTTGTACAATATTAATTTGTCAGAATGATGGTTGATGGTAGGGGGGCAACTTTGTTAAAATATTCACATGACTGTGAACAGTCCAGTGTCAGTGCTTTTTGGCCAAGGAATCGTATGTATGTGTGTATTTTTTATATTGTATAATAATATATGTATGTATGTGTGTTTTAATATACACTGCCCCAGATTTGAACCATAACTGTGTAGATATGCTGCACAGGTATGCATGTAGATTGTACACATCAGTATTCAAACTGTTTCACTGCCATGAAATTAGAAGATGTATTTATATTTCTTTGTCCAGTGTAAAAAAAAAAAAATGTATACACATAACTTGATGCATTGTTTGTGTAATGTCAGTACATTAATGGTTCCCTTTGAAATGAACAGCAAGCTATGCAAGTCCACTGACTAATTACATATATTAATCACATGCGCAACAATGGACATCTTCTCACACCTATGTGAAGTCTTTACAACATATTATTGTGTTGCAAACAATTTTTATATGAAGTAAAAGTGATGGGGAGGCCTCTCCCACTGAAATTGTACACATACCTGTGGTGTATGTCATTTATGCGTAATAGTATAATGACACACACTGCTTAAAGTTAGTGTGGGATTTAAACACCTGACTGTGACAGGAGACGCTACATGATATTGTGAAGAATGAACATGCCATGGTACAGTTGCTACAGTTTTTTGCTACAATTTTGAGATACTTGGATATTAGAAGGTATGTCGTCCTGTGAATGCTGCAAAGGATATGTGTGCCTGTATTGTCTTTAAAAGACTGTTGCTATTTGTCACACAACATTGCCTGATGGTAGATATACCCAAACACACTTGGTGGGTAATGCAGTCATTGCCTTGACTGTAGAATAGCAATCGTGCACATTGTTTAGATAGATTTGAACGTGTGCCCTTATTAAGGCAACGACATACAGAATATTGTCTCATTTCCGCACACCACAGAAGTCTTAGTAATTTTGTTAGGAAAGCCATATTTCATCCATTGGCTTTGTATCAACTAAAGCATTTCTCTGAAAAATTAGGAGAATTTCTTGTAAGAGGAATCTCTAGCTATACATGTATACAGCAGATGGTTGAGAACATTGTTACTTACGTGGATGTTAACAGTCATGCTGACATGATTGAGTCTTGGAGTATTGTCTAGATTTGAACTGACTTTACCCAAGATCACAAGGTACAGAAAGTTGCCTGAATTGCACGCACCACAGAAGATGTTTGCTTACAGTTGTGACAGGTCACATCTGATTGGATGAGATCACCATTGTTTAATAGGGTGATTGTTTCTACTGAAAAGGGAAAAAAAATGGTTGAAGAGCACGATAACACTACACTGCCTCACATCCTTTGTGCATTAGAAGCCTTCTCTACACAGCCCAGTAGACAAACACACACTCACAGTTGTCAGTCATTGCTGGATTCAAACTGCTTGCCTGTTTTTAGTTAAACCGGCTTGATAGCAGAGTAGCAAACGGACAGCACCAGAGGATAAGTCATACCACAACTGCGAGGTAGTTTAGTTTTGAAAAGCTAATGTAATCATTGTGTTTACAAAACTGGGTTTTGCCTAGGGATAATACAGATTTATAGGGTAGCCCTCTGCCAGAGAAAATATGTCTCCTAAATTTACATAGAGCTGTTGTCACGGAGCCAGTTGTACAAGAGAACCTAGAGAACACTGTATTAAACCCAAACACCACAGGAGAAGTGCACTTATGAAAGAATGACATCAGTATGTTGCAGGGAAGATGTTTGTGGTAAAAGTAGGATAAAGTGCAGAGTCCAAAGTTGGTCATCTCCTGAATGGAAGTGGACACCACACATCTGTTGTTGAAACTTTAATTAGCGGACACTAAAAACACACACATGAAAGTTAACCACTGTAAGATACAAACCACCACATAACTAGTTACACAGTCTAGAGTGCAGAGTATGAATTGCAAGTGCCACAGGAGAAGTCTGACTTTAAAGGTATGAAAGTGTACATTTGAATGCATTAAACCTTCACTGTTAAGAAGATTAGCTACTGTGCATCACAGTTGTGGGACAAGTATGTGTCTGGACAGGTCCACTTACTACACAGTGCTTGTCACATGTAATTACACTCCTTTTTTTTTTCCTTAACACTTATTTACTGTAATTCATGTACATAGGTAAGTACTAGGGTATCTGCCCGAGGGCATCTGTAAGCCTAGCCAGAATGTGTTGGCTTTCGCCACCCCCTTAGATTAGTTCCATGTGCCTCTGTCCAGCAGAGCCATTAGTTCCCTGTGCCTCTGTCCAGCAGAGCCACTGCAGTGATCCTCTGGGTAAATTTTCTGTTTCTCATCCACTCGTCAAGGTTTTTCTTGAAGCGTGTTAGTGAGGGGCTTTGCATAATATAGATTGGAATCTTGTTCCAAAGCATGGGGAGTCTCTGGGACAGGAATCTATCCCTCCAGCAAGTCCTTTTTATCATTATGGTGAGGTTTAGATCCCTAGAGTGTGTGGCTCTTGGGGATTTGTTTTTTAGGTGGAGCATGTTCATCAATTCTGGGTTGGACATGGCCTTGTATGTCAGGCAGAGATCACCTCTGAGCAAGCGGTATGCAACCGAGTACAGCTGGAGTTTCTTCCGTTTGGCTGCATAGGACCTCTGTTTGAGGCCAGTAATCCTCTTGATGAGGTACTTCTGTGGTCTTTCCAGCTGTTGCAGGTGTCTTGTAAGCTACATCCCGAATGGGGCTTTGTACTGTATGATGGGTCTGATGAGTGATGAGTAGAGGGGCACAATAACCTCTTTTGTTCCAGATGCGACCCCTTTTTTTTGATTAGGTGGGCCACATAGGATTTTCTAACCACCCTGGCAATATGATTATCAAAGGAGAGATTACTATTTACTTTGGTCCCCAGATCCCTTATTACATTTTCTGTATTTTGGGGACTACCACATATGTTGCATTGCATTGTTGGACCCGTTTCAGAGTGTGGGGTGTTAATGACTATCACAACTGGGAAACTGATTGTTGAGCAAGTATTCCTTACAGATCATATTGGGATGATTGCATGCAATTATTGGCTCACTGCCAGTTATATGGGCTCATACTTGCAGAAATGGACACTTCCTAAATATGACCATACACTTATGAATAACCCTGATGGATTATGTGTGAAAACATTGCATACTGTTGTAACAAAGTTGCATTTGTGACCATTAGAGTGCAGACCTACATAAACACACTCGATTAAGTGAGTCAACATCACTATGAAATTCGGATAGCTTTGTTTCTAAATTCCATTAACATATTCAGAAGTTGTACAACCTACTCACATAATTCTTGAGTGTCTCTCTGTCAAATTCTGTCTGAAGTGCACTGCTGGCAAGCTCATTTCACAGCTGATGGGGAAAGTATTAGCACATGAGTAATCTTAACTTTTAAAAGTAGACTGTGGTGCTCCATGTTGATATTTTGCTCAGACAAGCAATGTACACATATAATCTTGTCCTCAGTCTGAGGGAATACAGAACAGATGTGTTTTGGTCATGTCATGATTTTCATGATTTACACATTTTGTCGTAACAGTTTATTAGTCACTATAGATATAGATGTGTGTGTGTGTGTGTGTGTGTGTGTGTGTGTGTGTGTGTGTGTGTGTGTCTTTTTAAGAATAAGGGTGATGTGCAGAGCTGTAGTAACTACAGAGGGATTAAACTGATCAGTCACAGCATGAAGTTATGGGAAAGAGTAGTGGAAGCTAGGTTAAGAAGGGAGGTGATGATTAGTGATCAGCAGTATGGTTTCATGCCAAGAAAGAGCATTACAGATGCGATATTTGCTCTGAGAGTGTTGGAGAAGTACAGAGAAGGTCAGAAGGAGTTGCACTGTGTCTTTGTGGATTTGGAGAAGGCATATGACAGGGTGCCTAGAGAAGAGTTGTGGTATTGTATGAGGAAGTCGGGAGTGTCAGAGAAGTATGTACGAGGGTAGTATGACAGCGATGAGGTCTGCGGCATACCTCCCAACTGTCCCGAATTACTCTGTTTTTACCGAGTTGTGGGGTCCAAATGAAGGGGTTCCACGATTCCCGAGTGGCACCCCTTCATTTCCGATTTGTTTGCTTTTCTTTTTTTTTTTTTGAATTTTCGCGCTGTCGGAGCTGACGTCATCACGTGCGTAATGATGTCAGCTCTGTCAGCCATTCGGAATTGAGCTTAAGGAGCTCACGTCATCATTGCTGGCTGCGAGCAGTCGGGAATTAAATAGCAGCACTAATGGCAGTTTCTGAAACTTTCTGTGCTTTGCTGTCGAGAGAGGAAAATGCTGGCTGGCTTTTCAAATGCTGCCGAGAGAGGTGCTGGCTTTTGCGAATGCTGCTATTTTCGGATGGAAAAACGAGAGAGGGACTTTGAGAGGTGCATTTAATTGTATGGTGGTGGATGGAAAACTAACATCAGCAAACTGATTTGAAAAAATTCAAGACAGTTACCTTTTTGGAAGACATCCTTAAGTCTAGGAAGTGGAATGCGACTCGAGTATGAAAGTCTGGAGAGGCAAGTCATTAACTGCATTTACATAGAGAGGGTCAGGTGCATACACAGAGCTCTTCTGGAAAGGCAGTCCAGGCAGGTGCTGAGGCGTGACTGAGGTAGAGATCTGTATCCGAGGGTGCAGTTCTAATGTACATTTACTATGTATGCATTTTGAAAGCAGTGTTGGCATGAGGATCTGTACGCACTGATGGGATACGATCTGTGGTAGAATAATGTTATACAACTCATGCTAGTAGCCTCAGTGCTGCTTTTCTTAACAAAATTGCCCCTTTTTCTTGTTCTGCTGTTATCCCAAACACCTCTGAATGCCTTTGACAAATTACAATATAATTATGGTTCAGGCAGTATAGCTCAGGGCCGACTTTTTTTTGTGCAGTCGAACTTATTCAAAAGTATCATGGTGGTTTTTCGTTCTAGCTTCCGCCTTTGCTTCTTATGATACTTTAATTTCCCCCACTTGTCCTCAATATGGTATATCTGAATCACCCCCTATCTTTTTTCATTGGTTTTGTATTGTAAATTTGTGTGTGTGTGTATATAATGTATACAGAGAAACAAGATGACAAACAAGCAGATTTCTGACAAAGTAAATTATCTGCAAACAGGAACGATGTACCTGCCATGGTTGAACGTCCAAAATATCTATATTTGATACATTTGCCTGTTGCTGTTTGTTGGACAACATATTCTGCAGGGTTTGCACAAGGGAATACACTGCATTATAAGCTTTGTAGGCATGTCTGTAGTTCAGTATATCAAAAAGTGAGCCACTTAAATCAGATGCATTCTTATCACCTTTACAGAGTGGCATCCCACTGTCCATTTTAGTATTTATTTTACTAAGATTGCTGTTGTCACCTTGCCACACATACCCAAATGCTTTCTCCCAGAAGGAGTTAAATGTGTCCATGAGCAAAGAATGATACTTGGAGACCTTGAAGATATTCTTTGAACCCAGATAGGGCTCTTGCATTGTGGGAGAACCTTAATGTCCCATTTAATGTTACCCACATCTCATGTTTTGAATATTCCTGTGATGCAGCACAATCTAAAGTAAAGATCCATACTTTCCCACTGTTATATACTGAAATTGCATCAATGAATGGAATGGCTACCCATTCAGTAATATAGATCACAACAACATTTGCAGACAAATTTTTAATGATCTCAATCTGTAGAATTTTAGGCCCATAATCACTTTCAGGGATCTTCTCATGATGGAAGTCAGTGCAGCCTTCACTTGTAATGATCTCCTCAGCCAACCTGTGGCTGCCTGTCTCTCCAAATTCGTCACTTAACAATTCCAATCCTAGTCCATCCAAAGTAGGAAAGTAAGTGAGCAAGACTAATTGACCTTAAACTGTTATAAGGAACTCTCCTCAGAAATGAAAGAAACTCATGCTTGTCACTTGGCAGAACAGTTTCAGCACCATGGCTAATCTTTTAAAGAGATGTTAGCATTCATATTTGGTTCAGATACATTTTTCTCTCTCTCTCTCTCTCTCTCTATTTATTTATTTATTTATATATTTAATTATATATATATATATATATATATATATATATATATATATATATAAAACATCAGAACTAGTACATTCCACCATATGCATTTGAGTATATATGTAAATATACTGAAGAATATGGAGTTAGGCATTTTAATGAATTATGGAGTAGACAAAGTCACACAAATAAAAATCTGATCTGCTTGAATGAATGAGCTTAATATCCCACACAGTGCATGCATTCCATACATTTAATGACTGCAAGAATATTTCATGGTGAAAGACAAGTTTAAATATTAATTTCTTATATTGCCATTTTATGTATGTGGTTACTCAATTTAATGGGCACGTTTGTTGCAAATGCATGATTCTGTATGTTGGTATATGTACCAAGCAGTGTAAAATTGTCAGCAAATTCATTACTGTGGAAGTAGACTTTTATGACAGAAATGTTCTGACTTGGGTAGTTTTTTCATTATTGGTTCATGCATTTTGTTTCATTGCCTACAGTATAGCCTACTGGAAAAATGTTCAAACAATAAATTTAAAATTCTCTGTCTAACAAGTGTGCTGTATTATACAAGGAATATATCTTAGTCAGGAAGGTGTATCAAAGAAAAGAACAGATGTGTGTTTCTTATTTTGTGTGCAAGGGGCCAATGATTTGAAAACAGCCCAAAGGTAATCTTTATCCACCACTGGCCAGAATGCATTTTCTTTTGATGTGGTGTGGGTTTCAATGTTGTTTCAATGAATGTGAGTTTCAAGGGCAGAGAAGTTTTAATGCCAAGTCTATTTTCATGGTGAGATGTATTGCGTTGTTTAGCAGATGTCTGTTAGTGTTTGTGCATTGTTGTGCTGCAAAATGTAAAAATAAAATCCAAATAATAATTGTAGAAGTAAATCAGTATGCACACACTAGTGTTTATGGTAAATGGGACAAAATAGCCAGGTAATGGGACATTGGAATGGCTGCAGGGGGACTCTCGTGCCATATTTTGGTTCTTTGTTCTTCAGTTTGTGTTTGAAAGCTGGTATCCCACAATTCCATTGGAGTGGGTGTGGTTACATAATTATGTATGCAAATTAGATGTTAATCGGCGTACAGATTTGTACCTATTTTTCATGAGCCTTGTCCAGATTTTTGATATTTCCAGGTTGAGAGGTATGGTCTGCGGTGGGAGTGACAGATGCATTTAAGGTGGAGGCGGGATTACATCAAGGATCAGCTCTGAGCCCTTTCTTATTTGCAATGGTGATGGACAGGTTGACAGACTAGATCAGACAGGAGTCCCCGTGGACTATGATGTTTGCAGATGATATTGTGATCTGTAGTGAGAGTAGGGAACAGGTGGTGGAGACTCTGGAGAGGTGGAGATATGCTCTAGAGAGAAGAGGAATGAAGGTCAGCAGGACTAAGACAGAATATGTGTGTGTGAATGAGAGGAGGATAGAGGAATGGTGAGGATGCAGGGAGTAAAGGTGGCGAAGGTGAATGAGTTTAAGTATTTCGGATCAACAGTTCAGAGTAATGGTGAGTGTAGAAGAGAGGGGAAGAAGAGAATACAGGCAGGAGGGAGTGGGTGGAGAAGAGTGTCAGGAGTGATTTGTGACAGACTAGTACCAGTAAGAGTGTAAGGGAAGGTCTACAAGAGGGTAGTGAGACCAGCTATGTTATATGAGTTGGACACAGTGGCACTGACAAAAAGGCAGGCGTCGGAGCTTGACGTGGCAGAGTTGAAGATGTTGAGATATGCACTGGGTGTGACGAGGATGGACAGGATTAGGAATAAGTATATTGGAGGGTAAGCCCAGGTTGGAAGGCTTGGAGAAAAAGCCAGAGAGGCAAGATTACGTTGGTTTGGACATGTGCTGAGTAGGGATGCAGAGTACATTGGGAAAAAGATGCTAAGGATGAAGCTGCCAGGTAACAGGAAGGCCTAAGATAAGATATATGGATGTGGTGAGAGAGGACATGCAGGTGGTTGGTGTGGCAGAGCAAGATGCAGAGGAAAGGAAGAAATGGAAACAGTTGACCTGCTGTGGCGACCCCTAACGGGAGCAGCTGAAAGGTGTGTGTGTGTGTGTGTGTGTGTGTGTGTGTGTGTATATGTATGTATATATGTATATATATATATATATATATATATATATATATATATATATATATATATATGTATGTATGTATATATATATATATATATATATATATATATATATATATATATGTGTGTGTGTGTGTATGTATATATATATATATATATATATATATATATATATATATATATATATATATATATATATATATATATATATATATGTATATATGTATATATAGAAAAACACAAACCAACTGTAATTTCAATGTCGAACCCAGCACGGAGGCTCGGCCAGAACAGGAACACAAACTTTGTTGTAATATAACTATTATATCGCTGCTTCCCACCACGAAAAGCTCCGATAACGAAAAGTGATGAAAATAATTGTTTATTCCATAAAACTTCCACTCTAAAAACGTAGAACAAAGCTGACAAGGACACAATGTCACAGAATGCAATAACAATTACATACGTGGGTTAAGCGCTTTCATCTGTAGCTCACAGACTTCCTCAGAACCATTTTGTCTCTTCCGATACACATTTAAATACGCCCCTTTGGCGCCTAAATTGTTTTAATTAAAACATTTTTTAAAAAACATTGGATACTTTTCTTTATGTGTATATATCAAGAAATATATAAAAAAATATATTCAAATCAAGGATAGCTATTAGTAATTGCTATATGATTTCTAATTGATTTATGCTAGTACATGAAACTTGATTAACACTGTAACACTCATAAGCTACTGAATAAATAATGTAATAAAATAATTCATTTGTACAAGTGGGTATATTAGCTATTAATAATAGCTTTCTCAATACTTGTGCTTACTAATCTATGGACTCCAAGCTAGGGTAAAGTGCTAAAAATAAAGTGCTAAGTACAATGATCTGTGTTACCTATTCTTGATAATAGGGGATCAGTGGTACTAACTTCTATTAATATGCAATCGGTATGAAAGTGATCCTGAAGTGTTCACTATCCAACTTCGAATGTAATAATTCTATATACTGAACTGATTTAGAATGGTGGATGGTATTAATAAATTAATAATTTATTAAAACTATGTATGTCAACGATATCTGGGCACATATAATTAATAATATTGATTTAATAAATATATGTATGTTATAATTTAAATATATAAATATATGAATATATATAATTATATGAATATTAAATGTGTATTAGATATGTGTATACGTCAGACATAAATACAATTAATATATACTTCAAAAATTAAAAATTTTTAAAAATTTTTTTAAAAATTTTTTAAAAATTACTAATGTATAGTAGTATATTAATTATATCTATGTAAATTATAAAAATTGTAAAAAATGTATATAAAATATAATATACTTACTAAAATTAGATAATTAGACAATGGAATCAGTGTACTGCATTATTACATTTAATACCCTAATATAAGAAATGGTTTTATGCTAATATATTCGTTAAGGCCAGGGTATGTGGTTGCATCAAGACATATTTGCCACCTACTTTCTAAACATCCAAGCTTGGCCTTCCAATTCCCACTATCATTTTTTCTTTCCACCTGATCTATAATAAAGAACTTGAACATATGATCATTGCCTTTATCTAGGACATGTTTACTTAACGCATTTTTTGTATCTCCCTTTTTGATCTTGTAATAATGTTCATATATCCTAGTTCTTAATTTTCTCTCAGTTTTTCCTACATAGAACGCGGTACATTTTACACATGATGCCAAATATATCACTCCTTGAGTATTACAATTACCTGGTTTTGATTTACAATTACTTTTCAGTATATTGTCAATTTTAAGACTATATTCAACATTTATGTGTTGGCACTGTTTACATGCGCCACATTTTTGTGTACCACTCGTCTTCTTTTTTTGACTTTTATTATATATATTTGCTCCTCTTTCTAATAACTTCTTTATATTCTGTCCGGTCTTTAGTACTATGTTGGGAGACTTGCCTATAATGTCTTTTAATTCTTCACTATTTTCGAAGATGGTCCAATGTCTTTGTAAAATTTCCTTAACTATATTCGTCTGTGGATTAAACATTGTGACACATACCCGTCTATTTACCATTTTTCTATTGTTATTCTCTAAGCTTGTGTCATTTTTTCCTAACAGTGGGTAATATTTAACTCCCCAAATAGATTTAACAAATTCCACTACATCCATAAGCATTTTTATGGGGTAATTTCTTTCTTTGAATAATTTATATATCAATGCCAACTCATTTTCCATTATTTCTCTTGTCGATGACATCCTTGCCGCTCTCACACATTGGCCCTTCACTATGTTCTTAAAGGTGTGTGGAGGATGACAACTCCCATACTGAATATAGTCATTGGAAAATGTCGGTTTCCTGTATAACCTAGAAGTGAATCCTTCCTCTTTATTACTGATATATGTATCCAAATAGGCAATAACTCCTTTCTCTGCTGTGTAGATGAATTTCAAAAATTCTGTTTTGTTAATATAATCAATAAATGTGGGTATGTCTTTAGTTTCTCCTTTCCAAATAATGAATGTCATCCAAAAATCGTGTATATAGTAGCATATGTTTATAAAATTCACTGTGGAATATAAACTGATCTTCCCATTCCAACATAACTAAGTTGGAATATATGGGTGCACAAGATGCACCCATCGCTACACCGGAAGTTTGTCTAAATTTTTCACCTTGATGTTCTATATAGTTATGATCTAGGATGAGTTCCATCATACTCATTAACAATTGAATTCTGTCCCATGTAAGTACTGAAAATTTCCTTAGACTGTTACAAAAGTAGTCTAAACCTATTTCTTTCGGTATACACGAAAATAAATCCTTTACATCCACTGTTATGAAAGTAATATCGTTTCTCCATATTTCCTTATTTATTTTTCTTAAAAAATGCCAAGAGTCTTTTAACATATGTGGTACATTGTTGTATACATGTTTTGTCAAATGGTCCACCATAACACCCATATTGTATGTCTTTGATTTAGAACCCGATATTATCGGTCTGTATGGGGGATCTACTAGGTTTTTATGTATTTTGGGTATACCTATTATACGGGCCATAATAGGATATTCATTCCTTAAATAATTGTATT
>NC_056727.1:133781293-133783793 GCF_019279795.1 Protopterus annectens
TGGGGTCCACAGTTTCAAGATTACCAATGTCTTTGTTTATAAGTTCCATGATACATTCCATTCCATGGCCTTGCAGACCAGGCTCGTCAGGCTAATGGGGTGGTAGTCGGTCCATGGTGACTCCCCCTCTGTGGACTGGGATAACAGTCACTGTGCGCCATTCAGTGGGCACAAAGCCTGAGGTGAGGTTATGATTGAACATAGTACTTAAGTGGGGTACCAGTTCATTTTGTAGTTAATGTAGAACACAGCCTGGGATGTTGTCAGGTCCCAGGGATACTGTGTTCTTGCCTGTGGAGAGTGTGTCTTACCTGTGCAGCCATGATTACAGGAACTTTGCATTCTTCTGGTATAGACATGGGCCCTTTAGGGGGTGAGAGGGGGCCTAAAGTTAGCACTGAGAGAGAGGTTCAGTGCTAACTTTAGCCCATCTACTAGGATGTTGGCAATATCTGTTGGTTCTGTATATTTAGTGCCATTGTGCTGTAACTCAGAGCAGATCTGAGTGTTGCTATTGAGATTCTTGATATAGCTATAGAATACTTTGCGGTTGTCCTTAGAATCAGTGGCAATTTTGTTTTCGTAACTAGCTTTGGAGGATTTTATGAGGGATCTCAGCTTCTTACTAAGGCTGACCAGGGAGTTCGTCCAATCATGGGATTTTACCCCCCCCCCCCAACAGTTTCTTTCTTCTGTTGTAGAGCTTGTTTATGGCAGGGGACCACCAGATTGGCTTCCTTTTTTTGGAGAATAGCATCTTGGTTCTATTAGGGATAGCACGATCTATGCACTCGTTTAAGTCCTTATAAAAATGCATTTGTGTAGGATTCAGCAGTTGTACCTCTATTGTCCATCTGCATGGGTGTCTTGAAGTCTTAAGAAGCGTGAAGTAGGCTTTGGAGAAATATTTTATGGTGGTTTCCCTAATGGGGGGTGGGGGCGGGATGTGGATGTCTAGGGTGATTAGCTTGTGGTCGGATCTAGCCAACGAGGAATTGAGCTGTGGTGTGGAACACCGGTCGCCCATGTTGGTAATGACCAGGTCTAGGATATTGCTGCCTCTGGTGGGGGTGTGGATAAGTTGATCCAAGGCATTGGAATTTATGAATTCCAGAAAACGTTGAGCAAAAAAGTTGGTACATGAGTAGTTTCCCCAGTTAATGGTGGGGTAGTTGAAATCACCCATTATTAGGGTGTTGGGTTGTACCCTAATATTTTCCAGCATATCAAGAAATGAGTGGGAATCCTGGGGCATGGTGGGGATCTGTAGCAAGCTATAATTTGGATTGTGGTCTTGCCCAGAGTTAGTTGCAGTTGGATAATCTCGGATGCATTATGCTGAGCAACTAGCCTGGAGGTGTGGATATCCTTGATGAATATGGACACACCTCCGCCTTTAGTGTTTTGATCCAGGTTAGGTGGTTGAAAGGTGTGGTATGAATTATAGCTTGGTAATGCAGGGGTGCTCTCTGGAGCTTTGAACCCAGGTCTGTGTCATTGCACAGATGTCTGTGTTAAACAGTCCACCAGAACCAACAAAGGTTCAACCAAGAAAATAAAATGAAATTCGAACCACAGTGTGCACTGAATGAATACTCAAGATCTGAAACCTGAAGATTTATTCAACCAACAACAGACTAAGCATATGCTTTCACCAGCAACCTGGCTTCTTCAGAGTCTGACAGTAAAACACTCCATATAAAAAACACTCCACATTTAAAGCAAGAATGCATTCTCCCCACCCATCCAATTAATCAATAAATCAATCAAACAGACAATTTCTTAAGAGTACATTTACAACCAAGTATTGATTTAAAAAACACAATTCATAACATTTAATAAACTTATAATAGTCATACACTACATATGTATACATATAAAAATGTAATATAAAATTGCAGTTCCTCTAAATAACACTACTTAAATATTTTAACTGAGGCTTTATGGTGACACATTCATTAAGTCCAGGGCGCCTGGTAGCATTGAGCCTAAGCTGCCATTCCATTTCTAACCTTGCTACCCTGTTCTGTACATCACACTGAATGTTAGACTTAACCCTATCTATAATAAAAAATAAAAATTTGTTAAAATTCCCACATACTGCACTATGCAAATAAAGTGCATTGTGCTCATCCTTTCTCCTGATTGAACTGACATGTTCCCCTATTCTTGTTTTCAAGCTTTGTGTAGTCATGCCCACATAAAATGCATCGCATGACATACACGAAGCAAGATATACACAATTCTTGGTGCTACAGTTACAAGCACCTGGACAAGATATCGTACGTTGATACCCCACTACACTTGCGTACGTCCCAACTGCTATGTATCTACATCCTCTACAGGAACCACATTTGCTCATGGCAGATCTAGTGTTGCTTCTACCCTCTCAAGTATACTCTTCAAGTTCTTTCCTTTTCCATAGACAATCACCGGGGTATCACCTAGGATCATTTTAATATCTTTACTCAGAAAATATTTCCACAAATTTCTGAGACTA